>NC_056712.1:4825998-5013498 GCF_018831695.1 Puntigrus tetrazona | reverse complement strand
TTATTTATTAATATACAGAACAGGTGTCACAGTCGGGATGCAAAGTTGTGCGGACCATGTTCACATATGGCTTCCTTTTTGCATGATAGAGCTTTAGTTGGCATCTGAAGATGGCATAGTGGACTTCTGGAAGTGTTTCTGAGCCCATTTAGTAATGTCAATAACAGAATCACGTCAATAAGTGATGTAGTGCAACAAAGGTTTTCTGTCTTGTCTCTTACGCACAGATTTATCCAGTTTCTCTGAATCTTTTGATGATGCTATGCACTGTAGAGATGATGAGATATGAAACGTCTTTTGCAAATCTTTTGCAAGTCTTTTGCAAATACTTTAAAAACAACATTCTACAACATCAAATTGCTTTTGCAATTTGATGTTGTAGAATGTTGTTTTTAAAGTATTCCTGAATATTTATATGCACTCTTTCACAGATCGGAGAGCCTCTGCCCATCTTCACTTCTGAAAGACTCTGCCTCTCTAAGACATCCCTTTTCTTAATCATGTTAGTCAATTAACCTAATTAGTTGCTAGATGTTCTCCCAGCTGAATCTTTTCAAAATGTCTTGCTTTATCAATCCTTTGTTGCACCTGTGCCAACATTTTTCAGACCTGTAGCCAGCATCACAATTGAAATGTGCTCATTTAGTGAATAAACATTGCTCGGTTGAAATATTTGTTCTATGTTCTATGTTCTATTGTAAGTAAAACATTGGCTCATGTTGTTTGAAAGTCTTTTGGTTTTCATTTTATTCAAATTTAAAAAGAGTCCCAACATTTACAGAATTCTATTCTATTCTATTCTAGTCTGGTCTGGTCTGGTCTGGTCTGTTCTCTTCTATCTGCATGTCTTGGCTTGTCTAGCTAACATCCAAGTCTAGTTTTCTAACAAACCTGCCACTGTATATAACATATTTTTGGCTCTTTGACAAATTAGCTTTTTGTTCCTCCTTTGCTTTTTGGATAATAGCATCTACAAAAGGCATAGATGTAAATGTATACAGCTTTGCCACCGTTGCCTTCTCCAGCATCACTCAACACGCGCAACATACAACAACAAAACTCAATACGAAAGGATGAATGTTTGAGCATCCAAGCATGTGTTATGGTCAGGACTGAATGATGAATGAATGTAATGTCCATGCACTACAGAGCAGCACGTGTATTCGTTTCTCTATAGTGAGCGTGGAGTGAATTCTGATGTGAAATGTATGTATGAGTGTGCCGTTCCACCTCCAGATCTGGGTCAGGAAACAAAACTAGCTGAGAGCCACTGACTCACACATAGCAGAGGCTATTTAAACTCAGGTTTAAGTCCAAATAGCAACTTTTTCTTTGCACTAAATGCAAATGTTGTTAGATTCTGTTTACACTTACACGAATAGTGGCAGACAGGCTGACTATTTACACCTCGGTGTATTGCTGTACATTTTTAAACAAAGTGTAAATATTCAGTTCGGTGTCTGTATGATTGTATTTCGAGCACCATGAGCAACATGAGCTGAGCGCGTCAAAGTTGATGTGCCAGCCCACTTAATGAACGTGAGGACACAACATGCATTTTTAATTACGAGCCTATAAAATAACCTTTAGGTACTTTATTTCTACGTTCAGGAAATTTTGAAAGAAGCACTATGAGCTTGGGATCGGAAACAGGTGGATTTGATCTTGGGTCAAAAGCTAATTTCATTGTTATCACTTTCCACGTCTCTGGTGCTGGATGGGTTTCTTCTGGCTTTTACGGGGCTCACGCAGACGATCACATGTGTAAATCACCTCTGCCAAGAGGCAGGCTAATTGCATTTAGTGTAAATAGGCACTTTGCTTACATACACAATTATAACACATATATATATATATAAAATGTTTAACAGTGACTAGGCACCTCTGCATTTATTTATTATTTTTTTTGGAAAACCACAGATACATATTCACATTTTCTAATTAACTGCTCTCTCCTCTGGAGATCTAGAATGATTTCAGCTCTCAACCCCTGAGGCTATTAATTAAAGCATACAGACTCAATGTACGCAGCCACTCATACTATCTGCCTTATCTCTTCACTGAGGAAATATGACAGACCGTTTAATAAATATATTATGTTCACTGTAGGCTTTTAATTAGCAAACAGTCACTGTGCATGTTCTCAGACTGTATTTACTCATATATAACGGATCCATTTTAACAGTGTGAAAAGATTTGGTAGTCTTTACAAAACAAATGTGATCACGAAGAGCCTTTTGTGTGCATCTGTTTGCACTTTTGTGGACTGTAAACAGACATTACAAAATCTGTTAACGGTCCCCGAGTCGGCACACGATTCTCACTGTACAATAACACGTATTCAAAGCCTTCTCTGTCCTCGAAATATTACATCTATGTACACTTTTGGCATGATAACGACCAACATTCAGGTTGACTCGGGTTAACAGGAATGAATAAAGATTTAAGATGAACATTTATTTGCCATATGCAACAAGCTGAATCAAAGTTATGCTGTTAAAATGCAATATAAGCACCGCATTATGTGCATTCCTGTGTATTGATTTGTTTTGTGTGTTGCAGACCTCTAACAGTTAGCGGTGATCCATGCTTGATTTGTTTCGGGGATCTTTTCAAGGTCAGTTGAGCTGTCAACAGAGGAAGCCATCTTAGATTTAGTTTGTTTAACTTTTGCCTTATTCTGCATAGCCTTCTGTGTGAACAGCCACAATGTAGAACAGGGTTTAGACAGTGACATTATTCCAGAGATAGGCCACTGCTATTAAAATACATGTGAGAAATTGGAGCGCTCAATATGGAGACCCTACTATTTTAGTGTTGTGTCTATAATACGTACCAAGAGGTACATATCACCGCTGTTTCCAAAAGAAATGAACACTAGAGGCAGTAAAACTCATTTTTTCCCATTTCGAGAGATCCATGTCTGTAGTTCATCTGGAAGGATATCAACGGTTGACTAGCGGGTTTTTTTGGCTGCTGTGAGAGCAGTTAACAGTAGACATCTTTGTTGAATACGCTGTGACATTTGAAAACTATTCACGGAGTATAGTCGAGGAGCTCCAGTTCAAATCCTGTGTAATCTATGGTTTGATAAAATAGTTCAAATCTGCATAAAAGGACGTTGAAATGACGTGGTTGCTTCAACAAATGTGTTTTTATATATGTTTTGTATTTGTTAACACTAGCGGGTAGTTTTAGAGCATAACTATGGATTTTTCAATTCTGAACCACCAAGATACATACTTATATCAGCATAAAAATGTGCCAGGGTTCATGTATTGAACCTGTGTTTTAGCTCCACATCCTTTCAGTTGAAACGTGCAGTAAAAACAGTGTTGCACAAAAAGTGCACCGAGGAACATATTTTTTACCAGGTTGGTCAACTGAACATTTGATACCTTGCAAAGTTACTTATAGTGAGTAGAATGTCTGCCGGGACACCATCACTATAAAGATCTCTTTTAAGGGTGACAGCACTGTTTTGTGCAGTTGTTGGTTGTGTCTTGTTGTTGAAAGTAAAAATAACGTCCTTGTTTTACAACCTTTCAATATTAAATTCTTAGATCTTGAACTTAAAAAATAGCATCTTATCACCGCCTAATGGTGTAACAATGTAACCAAAATTTATTATCACTAAAATACAAAAACAATAATATCATTTGACTGGTAATCTGAAAAAATTGAGCATCTGAATCATCAGAAACCAGCAGAAAATAAAATGTATTACCTGATCCAAATACAGATTCAGTTCTTTGAACTGGAAATGACATCTCTGGAAACGTTTGAGCAAACCGTAACGGGCCACGTATTTGAAGTTGCATTCTTGCCTAAAAAATTCTGTGACACAACAACAGTATTACAGTAAAATTGCTTCACCTATGTGATATATTAACTATTTTATGTTCCTGTTAAAATTTCAGCAAATGAGTCATTTCTCAGCAGGAGACGATCTTAACGCAACACTCATTGAATCTTTAAGACACTTAAGTTCACAGATCCTACTAAATTATTCTTTGCTAATTGTAGCCAGGAATGCCATTTCCTTGGTTTCTGGAGGTTACGTAACAAACTGACAGCACTCTCATTTCTGAAGCAGATCAGATTTAGGTTTAGTGCAGCCGATGTAATGAAACCGAACCCTTATATAAGCTCTTTTGTAGTGCCATTGCCACAATGCAAGCGCATGGATAACATCGCTTCCATAATGAGAAGTGGCACACATCTCACATGATCCACTAGCTGAAGGACTTGTGATGCTTCAGACGAGCGGGTAGAATGTGATTTTAGCAGATAGAGTCTGCCGGAATGAAAACAAGTCTTTCATCACTGTTGGACAAGTCTTGTTCCCGTCTTCCACTGTTTATAATGAGTGTGTTCAAAAGACCATGCATTTCACTGTTCAAAGCACCATGCATGTACTTGTGATTTTGTAGCTGATTTTATGCTGTGCTGTTCAGCTGACATGTCATGTACTCGTATTTTGTCAGATTAAAAAAATATCTCCACGTATTCACAAACATTATATCTACTTAATCGAACAATAGTGTGAGTGACTGAAAGTGAACATACTGCAAAAGTATTCTATCACACCTTATAGACAAGCGGAGGCTTATCTGGAGACCATATTTATTTATTTTTTATTCTCCTTTTAACTTCTGTTTTATTGTCCTACCTCGTTTTAATTTAATTTCATTCATATTTTTATATTAACGGTTGTTTTACAGTTCATGTCAAAGGGCTGCATGAAACATGAAAAAATCATTTATGTATAGAATTTTGAAAAAGACAAAATAAAAGACGCGGCATCAAATAACAGCTCATTTGATTCAAATAATAATAATAATCATAGTGTGAGATGATGAAAAACATCAAGATGCGACAGAGCAGAAAAAAACCCCACTATATATAGCATCCAATACTGTATCCTATTGTAGATATAATCTAACCGATTGGCAAATGAAATAGATTTCTATGGATTCTGGGATAAAAAAAGAGTAGCTGAAAGTGAGACTGATAGCCAAACGTAAAAATACGTTTTATTGATATTCCCAAAATAAGTTCGCATTTGTTTTCTTTACAAATATTTAAAAACTCAAATAATTGATAATGCATCCCGTACTGCTGAGAGATCCAGTGATTCTCAAAAAGGCAAGAACAACGACTGTCTGCAGAGGAAGTTGATTTGTATGTAACCCGAGTAGAATATAACCTCATAATCCAAATGCTGATGAGTTTTTACAGTGCCTTGAGCTTCTCCCCTTACAGCCTAAGGGAAGAAAAGGGGTGGAAAGATTAAAAGTTTGGAGAAATGCAAGGTGAGCGAAACCGATGAAGACATGTTAAATGGAAAACGTTTGGTTTTTGGCAATCTGGAGATGTTGGATGTGTATGGAAAGCCAACCTGCCAAACTCCCACTTCAACCTACTTCCCGATGCAGGAGGCAGCATGCTTAGTTTTTATTCGAGCTGCTGGGCTATCAAATGCTATTTCTTTTCCTCGAATGCTGCATCCCACAAACAAAATGGCGAACATAATTGCATAATGAATCTTAAAGTACTCTGCCAAGCGTTAACCAGCTCTCAGTACAAACAAGCTACAACGTGATTACGGCACATTTCATTTCAGCCATAATAACGCTTAATTACCACACAATCCCAAATCAAGACCTCCGCTTACATGAGAGATGATGCAGTCACCCCGGCGAAATAACAGACATAAAGAAAACCGTGCTCACGTTCTAGATAGCATTTGAGAGTTTGCAATAATATGTCCCCTGATGCGAGGGCACAAAATTCCCTTTGACAGCTATGAAATACAGTAAACCCCTTCCTGCTGCGAGCAAGTATTTATCTTTAAAGCCTCACATTTTGATGCCACGAATGTTTAAAAGTGATGACAAGCTTTCTTTTTTCGTACCTTGAACAAAATATAATTTCATGCTGGATTAACTGTATTGACCGGCTGGAGGGCAAAATAATTTATGTGCATGCGTCTCGGGGGTTGCAAGATCTTCATTAGGTCATCTCTATTTTGTGGTGAATGTAGGTATGAATGCGAGTGTGTGTTTACGCAAGGACAGTGGAAACACGTCTAGGTTACATTTCACCCCAAAACCGAAGGAGTTTACCCATGATGCACGAGACAACATTTAAATAAACCATACTCATATATTTATTTAATACAGTTTTATTTGCTTATTTGAAATATAAGTGGCACTTGTTTGCTCAACAAAGACGCGTGGTTTGAAGAGTCATGCATGTCAGATTCATTGCACGTTGAAGTTTAATAATTATATGGGTTTCTCCAACAAACATGTGCAACATTAAACTGGCCTTAGAAAGCAGTAAAGAACACAATGTAAAAAAAAATTACTTGCAAGTCTCTTAAAAGCGAGAATGACCACTGTAGCCCGTCAGAGTTGTGAAAGGTCCAGAATTGATGAGGAATTGTGTAAGTATGAAGAGACATCGTTGGTATTTCGCCAACTCAGTCGTCCGCCAGCTCGCTCTCTCCCGCTACTCGCGATCTGTTCAGCTGGCTCTTCTGCCAGACATCAACACAAATACACACACACACACACACTGCCTCTCAATACTGTACTGTGAGAAGTGCCATACTGCACTCATACAGTCATCATGAATCATATCCCCTAAGAAAGAGTATAGAAGCAACAATAGTCCCTTTTTCATAGTCATTTCAAAATTCAAATTTATGTTAAATATGTGAAAAACTGTATATCTGTGGATCAAATCACTCCAAAGCGGTTTGGGTGGGACTATCTGTTCAGTCGATCAGTAAAAGAATGGGCATAAAACCCGTTTTTGTATCGTCTGTTCAACGATAATTATTCTTTAGGTTGTTTAGGACAATTATTGATACGTAATTCATTAGATCAATTCACGATTAAATCATTACAACTGATATACGGTGTTGTTTTAAACAATTTGCAGAGATTTTGCCAACATTCGTGGTCATTAATTGCATTAATTGTCTCATCACTCATCGCATTTATTCGCACTCAGCTTTGTTCATTTAGCCAGTAAAAAGCTAACGGCAATATCAAACATAAAAACCAAAAAAGAATGAATAGACATTTCTAAGAATAGACATTTTTTTCCCTGATGAAAGTTGTAAGTGAAGCTGGAACACATGTGCTTGAAGCATGAAAACAAAGACCATTGGTTCTCGCACAACAAGCATACATGCATTTAAGCTTCCGTTTACCAGATTTAGTGCGCTTAAAGAGAAAGCCAAAATGTAATCTGTACTTTTCAAGTTGAAATTAAGCGTAAAAAAGTTTCGTTTTCGGCTGGAACTGCAATCAAGTAAACGTACAAGTAGTCAGCTTAAACGGCACTTAAGTACAAATCCTTCAAAGGAATAATTCACCCAAAAATGAAAGATCCGTCATCCGAGTAGGTCCAAACTTCTTTGTTCTGCCAAACCCAAAGGTCATGCAGGTTTGGAACTTACTGGAGGGTGAGGAAAATGATGAAATAATTTTCAGTTTTGGTTGAACTGTTCGAACTATTAGTACAGTAATCAAGTCTAAAAGACAAGGGAAGTGTTTAAAAACCTGTATTAACTCAATTTTGTTGACGGCGGGGCCACGGAAATGACTTTTCTTCACTGTTAACAGAAGCATTTTTAATAACGAAACTTCACATCTCAAACTTCAAATCTCAAAAAAAGTGATTTAAAGTTATCTATTAACTGTCAACAAACCCCTTCTGCCATCCCCACTTTTATGTCTAGCATAAATCTGCACTATGTATTTTTCAATTAGCGCTGAGGCATGATGCTGGCGTGGAGGGTGGTGTTGTCTGTCAGCGGTATGACTGGCACTCTTTGGCCTCTTGCCTGGACGTGTTCACCCACCCCAGTGTTGTTGAGGTGGGCAATGAGAGATGATTTATCGACGCCGTCCTTATGTATGCTGACCCACGCAGCGCAGGAACAGAAGCTAAAGCAGCAGGGTTGGAGCCTGCTGTGAAGCCATTTTCCAGCAATTAAACTGCACTGGTACTTCACGGCCATTGGCCGCTGAAAGAGAAAAGTTGCTGGGCATATGCAAAGGTAACATTAAAATGCAACTGAACTCATTTACCTACATAAATTAAGGGTAAAGTCCAATAGCGACATTCATATGATTCGCACATATATAATGTTGTTAGTTTTAACGGACTTGACTACCTTAAAAGAGCAGCAGAATATAAACGTGAGCCCCAAGGCCTGCCACTTATTGGCAATTCATCAGATCATTGAACGCATTTCTTCCTTTCCGCCCTTCTTGGTGAGTTTATTCATTTTTTCAGGATCAATAATGATGACTAATCAGGCCATTAATACATGCACAAGGTTCCTCGACATTTAGCTGTATACATCTGTGAGGGTTTTGCATTCTTAAAAAAAACATCAGTGATAATGGAAAATCCAGTCAAGGATGCATTGTCCGGAGGAAAAAAAACCCCAAAAAAACATTGTTTAATCAATGCATTCTAAGGACAGAAATCGAAAATTGCTTCACAACATTTTATGCTTTTCGGGCAATCCAATTATTTAAATATAAAATCCATTTTTTTACGTCCTGTTGAGAGTAAGAGGCTGTCAGGCAACTGTTATTAATAAAAAAAGTTATTAAGTTCTAAAGCCTGGAAATAACAATTACCTCACCTACATTATGACAACAAGACGAAGTAGTATCAAAAAATGAGCATTTCCTTTATCCTGTTCATAAAGACAACATTGCAACGAAACGCAGACATTTGGTTTATCGCACTGTATCGTGATTCATTCAAAACCGGTGTTAAATGTATGGTTTTATGGCTCTGTAATCACAATGTGTACAATAATCAAATCATGTGTGTGGAAACTGAGCGTGAGCTAATAATATGCGCGAGATGCCTTCATAATCGACAGTTTTCTTCATGACCATCTGTTGCCGGAAAGTCATTTGCACCTGCTATAGTAAAAGTCCGAATCTAACAAGCGACGGAGCGCTCTGGCTCTCTCCTATTTAATTATTCCCAATGACTGTCATAGCCTCTGATGTACAGACAGGCTGAATACACAGAGCAGATGGCTCCGTATAACTAAGGTTGACTTAGTTTGTGAAGACCCCTATTAAGCAAATCAAGGGCTGGGATGAAATTGTGAATAGATTACGCTTGGGCTCCCTTTGTCCGACGTCGGTTTGCGATAGAAGAGCGACATTTTTTATTACGCTCTATATCCCTAAAGAGTCCGCTCCGTTCCCAGAGACTCAAAACGGGATCGTAAATTCAACAGAAGAAGTTCTTGTCCACGTGAAGAAAAAAAAAAATAGATCCGCTATGGCAGTGTTTCCCAAACCTTTCCTTCAGACGCCCCACTGCTGCACATTTTGGAGCTCATTAGCAGAGACTGCAAGACTTGAATTGGGTGTGACCAAGAGGGAGATGTCCAAAGTGTGCAGCGGTGGGAGATCCGTAGGACAGCTTTACTGACAATGATGTTGATTATCACTGCTACAGAACGAGTGCCGCCAGTACACACACAGAAAAACTGCTGTGAGAACGTAAGGCATTGTGTTCGTGCGCAAATTGCCATACATACAATTTTCCATTGCAGATTTAAATAGTCTGGAACACTAAATCGATTTGTGATTTTCAAAAATGCACCGCAATACTCTTCACACACCGATGGCTGTCCTGTTCTGTTTGCTTTCAGTTCCTAACACACACCGCTTAACCGTAAAACGTTCATAATCGTTTGTGTATTTTTGTAAAAAGGTTGTCATCATAAGAAGTGTAAGTGCATTTAACCATTTACATTACTTTTCTTCGTAAACATTGGCGTGTGTGTAAAAACCAGCCTATATTTATATCCCGCATGGAATTATTAACCGTTATCTTATTTTCAACTAGGGGTTTGTTTTGAGTTTTGTTTTTTTAATATGCTCATAGTGTGTTGTGCCTAACATCGGACCCCAGCTAATTCAGCAATCACAAAATAATTGTATTTCTTGATTTTAAAAATACTGACACGTCTTGTAAAAATGAAAAGGTCATGAAGTGTTCTGGCACCACCACCTCGGCTTTCTTGTCCATTATGAAGAGGTCTGTTCTAATCTTTTATTAATAAATGCTGAAAAGCATGTCTTTTCATGGTCTTCTTTCCACATAAATGGCACATACACAGCTTTCCTTTTATCTATTAATAACCGCTAGCACGGGATGCCACTCAACAAGGGTTACTTCATCGCATTGTTCTTTTTTTCTCTCTCTTTTGACTCATTCCAAATGCACATACAACAGCGAGTCCTTACTCCGTACTTAACTGACCTGGGTAAAGGGCTTTACCAAAGCGTTTTCTTAATTGTGTGGTGCTGATGAATATTTCAGATTTCTTCTTTTATTCATCAAATTGTGGCCACGGGACGTTACTGACGTTTCGTGCATTTGACACTTTGATAAGGACATTTCATGTCCCTTCATGTTTCACCGTGTTGACTTAAAAGATAATAAAGCCTCTCTGGAATACTGAAGTCTGTTGCCGCATAGCTCTTTCTGGGATGATTGTTGTCTCAGGGTGAGGTACAAGTAGCGGTGAGCGATCTGCACAGTGCTGATAACAAACACATGCAGCGCACGTTCAAAACATGCTCAATCTTTTTTTCTCACAACAGTCGATTTGTCCCAGTTCCATCATACACGTCTTTGTGTTTAGCCGCCGCGCTGTAGATACAGTGACGCGCTTAAGCCACACTTAAAACGTGTGAATGTCATTGCATTAGATAACAAAATATCGCTTTGGTGGAACGTGCTCATAGTTGCTATGATGATCTATTCTGCAGGGACGCCTCTGTGAACTTGACGATCGCTGCAGGGTCCTAGCCGTCACGGAACCTTAATAGTGACTTATTCGGACCACTTAGTACATACACTTGACATAGCTTTGTCATTAGACGTAATAATGGCAAATTCACTGATATTTTTAAAAATTAATATAGATCAGTGGGAGAAGTTGCTATATGTGTATCTAAACCTACTCAACCTGATACAGTAAAAACACCAATAAACACTCAGATTTGACTGCGCTAGTTCATTGAACATCTCTTGTGGAGTTTTACTTTTATTTATTCATTTACTTGCTTTCATGCAGCACATAGCACTTGCCAAGGTATATTATGGGATGCATTTTAAAATTTATTTGATTTCTTAAAAGCAACAACAACAACAACAAAAATTCTAGTAAAACTAACTAGCAATTATTAAACACCTTTTCTGTGATATGCACAAACCAGAAGGTTGACAAATGTCTTTAAATTATGAAGCATCTGAGATTAGTTTGTGAGGACATTCATATATTCTTAAATGGCTATTTCAGGATCAACATAAGTGTTCTCCATTCGGGTTTGTACTTTATAACTGCTTTAGTTATAAAATTAATTAATTTACTTTTTATTAATTCTCTTCACTGGATTTAAAACATCAAGGTGCCATGAGCTGAAACTTCCAAATGCATCCAAATGCATCAATTATATATTCCACCGCATTGAATAAAAGAAGGGTAGCAAGAAACTGATTATTTTAATTACCCTGACGTCATAAGACAAGTAAAAACGTGCATGTTACAAGTAAAAACAGCAACGTAAAACTAGCAAACAGTCAAACAATGTGGCCACATGAATCATTTACGCTCCTGTGCACACTGAGAAAAGGACGAATGCTACTGGACCTTTTTTTTTTTTTTTTCCCTCCAGAGTAGGTCTATTTGAACTAAAACAAATGCATCAATCTAACTCACCCACTGTGCTTGCTGGTTCAAGAGGGAAAAAAGAAATAAATAAAAGCATATCAAAATATAAAAAGTTGCGATTCATAGACGTTCTTAAAACTGGGCAAAATAAAAAAATTAATTAATTAATAATAATAATAATAATAATAAAAAATCATTGAATATTTTTAGCATACTTTTTATTGTTATTATTTATTTATTTATTTATTTATTATGTATCAAGAGCCTGATAACCTTGATTTATTTGCGACTTTGAAACAAATTATTCATGGATTTTATGTTTAATAAAACACGATCATATCTTTTAGAATATATTTACAGAATTGAATTCCACTTTTGTAAGCTGTTAATTAAATTTAAACCAAGATGCATAAGACGCAGATTTCTTAAGAGGCTTAAAAAGGTGCACTTTATTCTTTATATCCCTTTTTTTCTGTTCTGTTGCTACTTTACCTCGGAATTGTTTTTTCTCAAAGGACCAACTTGTCTATAATAGTTCAGTGAAGGGCAGTGGAGCGTGCCATCTCTCCCGGAGGTGCATTGTCTATTAATAGGTTTATGGGACATCAAGCACCCTTCCCCCTATTTCCACCAAGCCCAGTCCACATGCCTCAGTGCGGCAGCGCTCTGCCTCCAATAATGCTGGAAACACTCACAAAGAGTCTCCTGCTGCACCTCCAGCCTCGGTGTGCCACTTTCACATCCGCACGTCGCCCGGGGGGATCTTTCCCCAAAGAAACGGGAATAAAAGCTTTTGTGTCTATGACAGTTAAAGGAAGCTGCCTTTTAAATGATTATTTAACGCTATGATTGACAGACTGAGACGTTGCAGTGCTTTCAGGAATTGCTAGATCGACTTGCTGCACAGAAAACATACAGATAGAAATTACAGAGAGTTAGAAAGATAAATCTCACAAATAGTATATATAAGTATACCTCAAGACTAGTAATTGCTTCACGCAAATTGTTCTGAACAGATTTTATCACCTTTAATGAATCAGATGCTACATTAAAGCAACAGAGATAGCCCTTTAGGTGAAATGCACCTCCAGCACTATTTTATTAAAACCTCAAATGAAGGTATAAATGTGCTTGTGAAATCTGCAAAATTAAGTGCAGTACAGGCTAGATGACTGAACAACTGAACACGCAAATAACTACACATTGAGACAAGTTTTGGACACCCTCCAGAAGAAGGCGTTTGCATGTGATAATTGCACCAAATGTTAGATGTACCACCTATATTTCTATAATAGCCTACAAGACATGTAAAACAACTAAATACAATAAAGATACATGTATAAATTATATATATAATTGGCCAAATCAGTCTCTCTGCACAGATGGATTTTACACCAAAATATACGAACAAACGCAAGATAAAACTCTGAAAAACTGGTGAAAAATCTCATTATGAAATTAAATGTTTTTTACCACCGGCCACAGTTAATGGTACCATTTCATTCAAAACTTTCAGCGATGTCCTTTTCTCAAGATAACAGCTCTGAGTTTTCTCTTATAATGCCTGAAGAGTTTGGAGACCGCCTGATAAAAGATCATAGACCATTCCTTAATTCAGAATCTCCCCGGATCTTTCACATTCACTTCTTCAGCTTCTTCTCTTCAGTTCACGTATTCATTTTCTATAGGGTCGAAATGGCCATGGAGAAACCGTAATAAGATAATAAGGGGCCAGATCCACTTATTGGAAAAGTACAGGCAAAGGGTCAGTCAACAGCAAACAGACAAGAGACAAGAGCAATAATCCAAAATAAATAATAATCCAAACAATGTAAAAACAGAGTCCAGCAGGCAAATGGGTTCATCTAAAATACAAGGACGAAGGTCAGAACACGGGAAAAACCGGCAACGCAAAAAACTAGGACTAGACTAGGATAACTAGGAATAGTCTCCGTAGCGTAGCTATCACTTAGAGAGAGATACGTGATACACACAAGCTTAAATACTGCGTGTAATGTGACTCAGGTTAGCATGTGATTTGGGGGTTAACTCCTGCAGTCCAGGGAGAAGTGCAACCTTCTGTGTGGTGTAAGAGTGAGAATAATGGGAGAGGGCCGTCTGCTGGTGAGTGAATGATAGTCCACGACTGAAACCAACCACAGCATCACAGGATATCTAGAATCAGGCAGCATTCCTTTTTATTGTTATTATTTATCTGTTGCTGTTAGATAGAATCCATAACGCCGTGCATCTGAACAAGACGTCCAGGACCTCCAGCAGAAAAATGGGGCCAAACCAACATTACCGATGCATTTTCATTCCTATATGCACAAAACCCATCCTGAGTGTTTGCTGCCAAAAAGCTTCTTTGTTTGTTTGTTTGTTTTTCATCTGGCCATAAAACTCTGTCCCACTTGGAATTTGTTTTTGGATGAGAGCACTTTTCTCTTTTTTCCATTTAACATTCCCAAACAACACATGATGTTGTGGGCACGCTTGGATCAGATCGGCTTTCTGCCCTCAAACTTTCTGCAGTACTCCAGATGTGATTGGAAAGTCTTAATTAGCGCTCTGGTGCTTTAGCTATTTCCTAACAGCCTCTTTCTAATTTGTAATTTTTTTTTTTGCACATCAGAACTACATTCTTTGGTTTTATTCGTTGTGATGGAAATACAATATTTCATACTAAGAATGTCTAGGGGTACCGATATCTGAGAAAAACTGTGTATTATAGTCGTTTATTTATGTCTTTATTTATTACAGAACTGTACAAGAAAATTGGAATATAAACCAGTAAATGTAACAATGTGCAATGCTATTAAAATCTGTTTTGTACCTTTAACATATTGACAACCACCATATTAATAATGGGAGAACAAAAAAGCCACATGAAGAATCAAGTCTCACCACAAGCAGAGGTATATATTAATATATAGAACGAGTCATTCATGCAAATACAAAACACAATGTAACACCTAAATAATGCACTAGACGTTCATTTAAACAACAGATAAACACAAAACACTTTCGAATGTGAACTGTCATGAAGGGAATTCTGGGAAAATCAGTTTTTGACAATATAAACTATACATTGATTTGTTCTATTTACTTCTAAAAAACCTTAATTTAGCAAATAAATTAGATGTTTTACACTTTTTTTCCCTGTATACAGTAAGGGGAACTTACTGTTAACCTATCGTGAGCCTTTCGTGGCATTTTTACAAGATTTTACCGTTTACCGACATTTTTTACAGTGTGTATGGAATGAATTTCGTCCCTCTTCACAAAAGATGAAAAGATTAATGAGAGGTCTGTGTTCTGGTTATGTATGAAAGGCATTTTTTTGCGTTTAAACTTTTATAATACCACCCCAGTTATAATACTCTTAACATTAGGACAAGATTTTAAAAATACGAATGATTAGTAAATGAGACCCATTTTTCATCCCCACATTTTTCTTGTTCTGTTCGAACCAGTGCAAACTATAATGGAAGGTGATTTCCTCGTGTTGTTTGTTATAAAGAATGAAACTTTGTCTGGCTATGTGCATGAATGAACTAAATTCTGTAACTGTAACTTCTCATAATTGACATGCCTTATTATACCATGATTATTTTCACCTCCGCTGCATTTTATTTGAAGCTAACAGTACATGGTAACCATGAATTTAAATGGGTTCATAAAAGCTGGATGGATTTCGCTCTGTTCCTCATCTGTGTGATGTTTTAGTCTGTATGAAGTTTTGTACTGTGTACATGGCATTAGTAACCAGAGACCACAATGTGGTTTGTTTTTGTGAGAAACTGAATAAAGTAGCCTATGGTTGCATCAGTGAATACGGTTTTATATTACTTTTGCATCAGGTAGGTTTAGCTTTAGCTTTGTTCCTGTTCCAATGTAATAAAAGCAAAAGTGCCACGGTCACGTATTAAATGTATGTTCTAGCATTAATCTCTGGACATTTGACTTTGAAACTGTTGCAAAACAAGCAGTAAGTTACATAATTACAGCGCTGCAGTAATGCCAAAGAGCCTGGGTTGGGTTATGTAGTAATATAGTCCACTCAGCTTTCGCATCAGAGGGAAAACAGCACATTTTGGGGGAAGGTGCGCTGTTGTAAAGATCAACTTCAAGACTCGCGACACTGCAAGCAAAGAGTTTGAAAGCTCAGCGTGTCTGTTACAGGTCTGAGGTCAGCTGAGAGCCCTGGAACAAACAAACAGAGCAGTCATCATTTTCCTAAGAAATGGCCTACACGCTGGCAGTCTTCCTGGCCGTCGGCCAGTTCTGCTTCCACATTTGCATTTTTTCCCCTCACAAGAACTCCGTTTAGTTGATCTCCAAAGCACATCAAGGTCAGGCTATGCAAACGACCATTAGTGCATCTTCCAGTTTACTTTTTTATTTATTAATAAGAACAAGAAGGAGAATCAAAATATCCACCAGTGCCATTTCAGACAATCTTCTCAATCTTGCCTCGATCTTGTCTTTGAGTGCTATGAGGAGCAAACATCATAATTTGTCATTCCACAATGGAAAAATACATTGATCAAGCCATCAGCTCACGGGACTCCTGTTGTGTTTCGTAGCTGAACGCTTTCATTAGAAGGATTGATTACTGTACACCGCACACGTACCTTCCCAAGACACTGTGTTTGTGCTGGATGGAGGGCCAGTGCAATTCATTTCCTTTATGTTGAGGATCTTTATCTATTTGTACAGGTTTAACCAAGATAACTGCTGCTAATGCGTGGCCTAATATACACACTGTATGCATCTGAGAATTTTTGCGACAGAAAAAAAACGGTGGCTTGCATAATGCATTCAGTATCACAAGAATGTGATAAGTAACCTTCCAATGATATATGAAACTGAATGTTCAAATGATTAATTTGTTCAGAAATCGTAGGAAATATACCTGTATTGTTTGTTTGACCCATCAGAGTCTATGCTACAATTGAGCCTCTAACGGCAAAATACATTTTCGAATTAATGTTTTGTACAATTTTATCTGCATTGTAATTTGGGTTTCGTGGAGCTTAGTTGTTAAGGCACATATGATGGTATGTAATCATGTAACCATACGATCATGTGTTCAATCCCAGTATGAACTTGGGATCAGTGTAAAAAGTCACTGATTGCATTTAAATAAACATGCATTTTGATTGGTAAATGACAGTCATACGTCATTTCACGACGACAGATGCAACACAACGCTGTTGTTTTTTGTCAGAGTTGTTTTTTGTTGGCGGACAGGCTCTCAATTAAACAAATCAACATTTGATAACCTTGCTTTTTTAAGAAGTCAACCGGTATATTAATCTCCTTTATGAAAGTGGATGTTACAGTCACTCAAAAAGACCTTCACTTGAAACTGCAACATGATAAACATCACCAGCTCTGTTTGCAAACCTCTGCAGGTTCTAATTGCTTCTCATTTAGCATGAAGAGCATTAAAGCCCTCAATGACATATATTAGTATTATTGGCTAAGGTTAACAAGATTCATAACTCAGTTGATTAAGGCTCCAAGCCCATCCTCTAATAACGACCACATTCAAATAGACCTGATTAAAAAACTAATCAGACATATTTTGATTGCCTTCTGCACTTCTCGACTTGTTGTCATGCACTATGTTCATTCATTCCCAATTAAATGTTTAAGAAGGATCAATGTGTTTCTGAGCAATTGAAGCAGAGAAGCGCTGCCAGACTCCAGCGCCGTCCAGTTCAGATAATGAACAGGATTTTTCACACTGGCTCCTGCGCAGATTTTTAACCCCCTGCTGAACAATTGGCCATCTGACGGGGTCATCGCTGATATCAGTCACATCCAAGCCCTTCCCAGCATCCTCTGTCATTCTGCCATCCCGATTACAGTAACATATATTGTTCCCTGAGCTTTCCTGTGAAGACACAATCGTGCTGAATTGATTGAATCCATCAAGACAGAACTAATATTGCAAGCGATCAGTTAGACTGTTACACTATAATGATTTTGGTGTTTTCAGGCTAGCCACATACAAGCTGGCGGTATCATATTTATTATTTTGATTGAGATTTTTCAAAAGTGTGCTTGAGAGCATAGGGGTCTTCATCTGTTGTCTGCTGCTAGCACTATTGCTCTCACCTTAAGGTTAGGAATTTAAAGGTACACTAAGCGATTTTCGCCAAACAACGTTGATATATTTGAAAGCACTAAAACAAATACGCCCCTATTTTGAAATCTCTACCCCCATGTACTTATGCAACAATGGCGAGGATGGATGATACACTAGCAAACAAAAGCCAACGCGGATGTGTGATACGAAACAAAGCACAAAAAGAAAAAAACAACCCAACCTCTGTGTCCAATTCCAGGTTTTCACGTCTTTTATAAGACATCACATTCGTGATTTTCACCTGGCAGACAACAAAACAGATGAAAAATCTCAGCTATTCCATACCATCCACTTGACACGGACTGAGTGGCAGATGCCAATACATTGTGTGACTGACAGAAGAGCAGAGCTAGTGGTCAAAAGATCGAGAAATACTCAACTTCATGCAAACAAGAGTGGTGTCAAAATTCAAGTATATTAAATTGACATCATAGGTATACCAAAGCAATCAGAGACTATACACACTTGCTATTTCATTCTAATTTGAGTTTCTTTTTTATAGCAACTTGAGGTTCAGTTTGTAAAATAAACACTGGAACACCTTAGCAACCACTTATAATTGCTCAAGCAACCATACAAAAGACTTTAGCAACCACTTAACGATGTGCAAAAAAATAACAAAACATTGAAATTCCTCTTGTGCGATCTTCGGTCCATTCTGACCAGATAATTTGACATCTTGAATTTTTTCGAAATCTTAACTTCACCAGAATGGTACAAAACTGACTTTCATGACACTTGGCATGTGAACACACACAAACACACACACACCAAAAAATTGAGGGCGTGATTTGAAAAAGCTAAATGGTCTTAAAAAACGGCACACTCTTCGGTCAAAACTGACCTTTTTTGTGTGTGCCATCCAAATCAACACATCCACTCACACACGCACACACAAATACACAATTATACACACTCAAATGAATTGGTATGGCTATAACCATATAGCCAAAATCAGTTAGAAGACTGAAATAAGAGATTAAAATCAGATCAGACCCAGAAGGATTAGGCTCTGATGAAGCATAAATATTAATTAGTACCATAAAATTCTCTCAAAATACAAAATACTGAATACAAATATGTTAGACTGATTTTACTGAGTAAAATAAAAAGTTACATTTCAGGCATCCGTTCACTTTTGACCGCGAAGAGGGTGACTCCCAAATGTGGAGTGCACAAGGTTAAAGCAATGTTTTTTTAACTACCCTCAATGCTCTAGCAGTGCTGGAGCACCAAACACATTCAGCAGAAGAATGACTATCCTAGCATACAGACAAGAACACTGGTTTTCAGCTGAGTCACAGAAGCTCGAGTGTGTGCTGGAGCTCCAGAGACGAAGTAAAATACAAGTTTCCCTGCGCTTTCTTCCTAAACTATTAACCCTGTTTTTTTTTTTTTCTTTAGGCGTTTCCCTTTGGAATTCGGTTTGAATTGGGATTAAAATCTCCTTTTTGTTCTTACAAGGAGATGAACTAAAGGTCACCTTTTCGAGGCTTGATCAGACTGTCAGTATTGTGCGTTTAAAAGGGCATGGCATCTCAGCAGAGTGTCAGGCCCCTCTATCTCATTCCCAATCTGTGCACTCCATTTCATTCACAGTGGGCGCATGTCCTGCTCATGTAATCTCGTCTGCACGGATAAGCCCACCCTGTGACATCTGGGCCTCCTCCAAAACACTGAACCATGACCCAAAGCTCGAAATGAAAAGACTTGCCGGAGCCCTCGCTTCAATTTGACCTTTCAGTCTGCTGTCAGTCACCCGACTCACTGTAGCTGTTTTGTATATTCACGGGTCTTTTTTTTTTTCCTGTGCATGCACAAATGCATTTATTGTGCGCTGCTAAGAATATATTTGTATCTTTTTATTTGGTACTTTTTGAGCTCGCTGTAAAGCTCCATGCTGACAAATCTCAATATGAAAACCGTTCCAGCACGGATTTGGTTCCGAGTCCCAGCGGACACCATGAAATGTGGTTTTATTTAGAGAGCATTCCTGAGCCGCACTGAGAATAGCCATGAGATTATACATGCATCCAAGAATTGTCATTCAAGTGTGCCCATTGTTGGCATCAAGGACACGAACATCGTCACAGAAAGAAATTGTCTGTCGGCCTCCAGGCGTCAATGAAGCACGATCAGAAATTACTACAGTTTTAAGCTTAATTCGTTTTTCCGCCATTTTTGGTGTGTGCCAAATTTTATTGCTAAATGTGTTTGTTAGTTGTCATTCAAGAGCTTGATTTCATCCAAAGTGACTTATGGTACACAAATCCTCCTGCGGCAACCAGAGGTCAAGTATCTCATTGGAGGGAACGGTGAGGAGAAAGCAGGTGTGTGATCTCAGTAATTCTAATTTCAGGCTTTGGGCTGAACCTGCAGCTCGCGTTAGCGGCTAAGATCCTGAAACATAGCGCATTTGCCTCCATTTGGAGCATCAAAACATCGCTGAATTAGCTGTGGAAATGCATGTTCGTTTGAATAAAATAAACGAGAATAAATACATTAAAAAATACTAAATTCTGTTATGCAGCCTATAGTTTTGCTAAACCGTTTTGCTTATTCTTGCATTTCCTTGTTAATTCAAAGTAGGCCGCAGATGTGACCTTAAACGGCAAGGCTGCATATTGGTTTATCTTTTAAAAATTAGGTCCTATTTAATTATGAATGTTAATGCATGCAAGTCTGTTTGATAATCTATGCTTCCATTTTAGAGAGAACTAACCCAGATATCAGATTTAAATAAAAATAGTGCCATCCAGTGGTAAAGGTTTAAAAGTTACCTGGATGTAAAGTCACAAAATTCATTTTATATTATCCCCATTCCCAATTAGAGTGCGTTTGCTCTTGGGGTTGTGCATGTTTGTGTGTGTGTGTGTGTGTGTGTGTGTGTGTGTGTCTTCCTCTTCTTCTTCTTCATTCATAAATGTACTTCAATTTAATGAGATTTATATGCAAACAATTAGAATATGTAACTGGCAAATAATATACACTGTAGCATTATTGAATCGAAATGATAAATAACTAAATTAGTTGCAAAAATGAATGTCTCCTACTGACACACTACAGCAAAAGACAGAAATAAGTGACTTTAAACTATTTTTGGCTGATGAAAGTATCGGTAAGACTTTTGCACAGTACTGTACATCTGTATTAAACTGCATGATTACGACTCACTCTAACGAGCGTTTCTTAAACTTCAACACGATTGTTAATCAATTCAGGGCTCAAAGTATTTACATTCAGCGTAATACAACATCAAAGTGATTGTAATGATCCCAGAGCTGAAGCATGCGAGGGAAGCAAAAACTGATTCCAGCTCTAATATTCATAGAGTTGAAATTAATTTGTTTACATCAGTCACAGCTCTTTGCCCACCTTTAATGAGTTATGATAATTAGTTTGCAGCTTAATGGGTCACTACAATCTAAGCTGTACTAATTACTGTTACCTGTTGTTCTTTCTGAGAGCCGCCTTTATCTCAATAATTAAATAATGAGTGTCTGATAAAGTGTGGCATGTGCATTATACAGGATAGATCACCTGTGATCTTGGATCCTTTTTTTAACGATGCTAAAATATCGAAGCTTAAATATTAGCTGCAGACCAGTTACAGTATGTGATGCAATAAGACATCAAGCGTATTTCACAATATACAACTTTCATAAGCAGCTTTGCAAAAAAGCCAAAGACACCGAACGCAAAGATGGCAAGGCAAGATTAAAAGGACTTACATAAACACACATGCACAGATTTTCATCGACAAAATAAGAGTTACTAATTCATTTGACAGGCAACGAATGTAATGCACTGTAGAATAATGTGTATTATAGTGAGTTTAGCACAGAAGATTTATTTTACATCTAGTCTGCCCTTAATACACTCCACCATCCTGGAAATCTGTGACATTTCGTCTGGTATGGAGAAGATATAAAGACATCTTGAAAGTGAATATGATATGATCATCTTTTGAACAGTAAGTCGTTTAATGTGGATGAGCAGTGGTGCAGTACTGCTCCCATTTAACCCTCATAGGAATGCAGTGTTATGTTGTCTAGGTAACGTTAACAATGATGTTTAATGCCCATTAAGCATTTAGTGGCTAATAAAAACATCATACAACATGATGCAGTTGCTTTCTTTGATCAAAACATTGTTTGTCTGCAATGCAGATGCATGTTTGTTTTTGGCTCAAAGCATTTAAATTCCCTCATGCACGGACAGAATAAAGATTTTTTTTTTCCCCATGCCAAATGTTTATAGGCTGGAAAACAACTTACATGTAAGACACATTTGTTTGCCCTTTCTTAAATCGGCAGTGATTTAACCTACCTGGTCACAAGGCATAAACGTCCCTTGGTGCACTTTTTAGCAAGATACGAAATACGCAGCAACAAGTATATATCACTGCAGTTTCCAAAAGAAATGAAGACTAGAGACGGTATATTTTATTCCTTTTCACACAAATCTACAGAGATAATAAAGCATGTTAAAGAATATCATGTTATGACTTTAAAACAATATTAATATGCTGGGAAACCTTTGGACGTTAGCATCACACATATCCAGCTTCATGTCTATGGGCTTTCGTAGACTGTAGGTTTGTTCAGCACCTCACAGAGTAAAAGGATATACTTGATAGTTTGACAAAACTTAAAATCTGTGCAAAAGGAAGTTGAAACGACAATGTTGCATCAACAAATGTGTTTTTATATCAGTTTTGAATTTGGCAAAATTATCGGGTAGTTTTAGGGTTGGATTTGGTGTAGGGCATATATTTCCAACCGGATAGAGCATTAACTTTAAGCAACAGTCCACGGATATTTCAATTCTAATCCATGGCAAAAATGTTACGTAATAAAAATGTGCCAGGGTTTACATATTGAACTTTTGTTTTAGCTCCACTCAATGAACATTACTATTTGAAACTATGGCAAAATGTGCAGTAAGGTAAGTAAAAATGGTGTTGCACAAAAAGTGCACAACGCTACATTGAATTTAACGCAACACTGACACATCTTACCCATTCCAAACAATCCTAGTTAGGGTGACAACATCAAAGATTGAAAAGATTAATGTTTTGGATGTTTGGGTTGAATTTTAGACTTTCCAACTCGATATTTAAGCCAACAAAATACTTTTTCACATTTTATTTAACTGCGTTAATTGTCGTGATGACTTATGAGTAACCGGTTAACCCAGGTTTTGTTCCGGGTAAGACATCCCAAACCAAAACTCAACTAATCAGCTGCATCTGAGAAAACCCAGCAATCTGTGAAGCGAATCAAACGGACTCTGTGCTCCATGTGTACAGCTGTTTAATTTCTTTGGATTTGTCAACTCTAAACCTATTTGGAAACTCATGCACTGTAGCAAGTCTCCTCTTACTGTATGTGGCTCTGCTACTGTATAAATGAAACGAAATGACCTGTGCTTACACGTAGTACATTAACAGTGGCGTCGTATATGATGTCTTCACAACACTATATGTTGAATCAGCAACAGTCGCCTAATAAATGCAGATCGTATTATTTATTTGAAGTTTTAAATAAATAGCCTTGAATTCATCTTTCTGCATTAGCTTCCATTAAGGGCCGTCAGTACAAGCATCAAAGTTGTATACATGATTAAACAAACAGGAGGACAGAACATTATAAATGTCTTAAATGATTTGGTGTTTGGTAAGTGGAGTAAACAGCTTTGATGAATGTTTTGTACAGCGTCCTTTTCTCAATCATTTTCCTGCTTAAATGGAGCAATTTGTTTGTCTGTGTGCAATCTGCTGATGCTGGCCTCTGATAAAAATAGAAAGTACACTGAGAAACTCAAATCATCCTCCAGCCCTCCCCTCTTTCTCTTCCAATTTTTCTCCCAATGTTTAGAAATGACAAACAAAGTGTGACTTGGGCAAGCCATTATGAGACATTAGAGTTGTAATTAGCATAATGAATCTTGTTAGAGACACTTGGTGACTGGCATTTATCTGTTTTCAAATGGTCTCCACCTTTCCAATATTTATCACACTGTGCACAGTGGAACAGAGAAAGCAAGACAGTCTGTCTCTGTCTGGACAATAGTTTGCCCAAAACTAAAAATTTTATCATTCACTCACACATGCTCATTTACTCTGTATATTATCGCTCCAAACCAAAATTGCTTATTTTCTTTCTATAGTGCAGCACAAAAGACACTTATAACACATTTGCTTATTGTACAGCTATATGAAGTCGAATTTTGAACCAATGAAATCTCACAGTGGGTTGAGCATAGAAGTGATGCTCAAACACTATTCTTGTGTTCATGGGGAAAGTTTGAGCTCTGAGGGTAAGAGGGTTTACCTTACATTTAAATAACTGTACCTGTCAAACTCAGTTCCTAGGAGGTCTGAGCCTGTTTAGCTCCAACCCCAATTAAACATACCTGATCAAACTTATTCTATCCTTCAGGCGTATTTGAAAACTAAATGATATGTGTGTTGGAGCAGGGTTGGAAGAGATCCAAGCAATATAGGTATCTTGGCCAGTACGCGTCCAAGAAAATTGGAAAGTATGATCACCCTAGTGAAGTGGGAAACTTTCTTGTGCTCTCTCTCAAATGGTTTGTTTGACCAATGACAAGAGGCGAGTTTTAGGAAACCTGTTGGAAAACAGTGATTTTTGTCAATCTGCACATTGCAGCTTTAAGGAACTGCTGTAGAGCTGAGTGGATTTGATGGTTGGTGTAAACCATTTTGTGCACTTATGACTGCTGCTCCACTGCAAAATAATTGACCAGACAAAGGTTTACCTGTGAAGGAGATTTGCATTTATATTAGTTGTCAGTTTCTTCTGTTCCGGCCACGGTGTGCGTTTCTTGTTTGTGTACAGTCTGCAGGGGCAGGTAACTCATAAACTCGGTGAAAATCCATCCATTACCACAGCACAGTACAAATTACCAAGCTCCACTATTTCTGCAAGGGATGTAAGACTTTGTTTTTGTCTTCCCTATGGACAGCATCGAGGCCCTATAACTGGTCATTGTGACCAATCTGATAAAGGACGCATCTTTTATGTTTTCTTCCAAAGACACAGCAAAACCTCTTACCCTACAGTGCCTCTGCGTATTCGAAAAAGAAAACATTAAGCCAAGCAACTAACACTATTTGCACTCCACCTTTAGAATATACAAACAACTGCATTGCTGTGGACTACATTGCTAATAATAATTTAAAAGTTAAAGCATCAGAATAGGAAATGCAATCTGTTACAATCACTGCATGTTAAATGAGCAGGGGCTTGTGGGCTGCTGCAGATTTCTGGCCAATGGATGCTGAGTATAAGATGAAAAGAAAGACAGCTTGGCAGATTTGAGTGCCAAGATAACTGTGAGGAAGACCATTAGAGTGAACTACCTTGATGCTGAATCAACATGTACCACCGATGAGATGCTTCTGCACCTGCAGCTCTGCGATCCTTTTGAAGAACCCCATCACTAGACAAGATCGTTTTTAACAAGATCCCTTATCATTTTAACAGACTGCACAACAGCCTGTAGCATTGATTGAGTTGTGAGCATGTAATTTATGTTTGCAAAGAGGCTATTATTAAAGGACGGGGCAGCGCAGACTATGCTAGTTCAGTTCAATAATCTGTGTCTGAGCATTGCATGTCAAAAACATTTACATTATAAGTACCTTTTACTTATTTATACATAGTTTTACATAAATAAAAATAATATGTTGGTAAGTGTGTGTTTACAGTTGCATGAATAATGTGAGACTGATGTTTTACAAATCAAGTTTAAAACAAAAGAAATAAATGATGGGTGAAGAGTGGATATTTTATTCATTTATTTAATTAATTTGAGAAGGAAAAATACACAGAAAACACTGCATGACCTGATTCAATCAAAATGACCAAATCATTTCTCAATGAAGCAAATGATCGAATTTATGAATGGACCTAATAAGTTGAGTCACACTATAAGAACATCTTGAGGGAGAGGTTAGTCACTGTTTATGGAACCAGTAAGACTATTAAATAATAAGCAAGAGATGATGAATCAAGGAACATGTATAATGTAAGGAAAAAAATAAAACAAATAATAAGGTTTCAATTTTGTAACACCTAACCAGCAGAGGGAGCCCTCACCCGAATATTAGGGGGGCTCAGGCTCCTCTGCTTTTTAAACAGAAGCTCCCCATATGATCCTTGTGAAGTATTGCCAGTTTGACTGCCTTACCGAGCGTTTATCCTGATTGCCTTGTTTATTTCTCATTTGTATGACCATTGCCTGTTTGCCTGATTCATGTCTCTTGGATTCTGCTTGCCTGTATTGTTTGGATTGATAACCCATTACCATACAAATCATAATTATTCAGAATGCATACACAATGATTGATTTACACATGACAGTTAACATTTTTTTTATTAGTTATAGTAACTCTATGTTGACTTGGGTACTAATCAGTCCTGGTGCTCTGTTGTTGTTCATAATCTAAAATTTAGCCCTAGGTCCATGACAGGTTAAGATTAGTTTAGCCTGCAGACCACCTTTAAATATTTGATTTGAAATCAAAAAGCTGGTCAACCTTCAAAGCTCAGCCTAGCCTTATTGAAATTCTACTTTTATGCACAGATTTAAGAGAACAAAATAAGCCTCAGTCAGCAACAAGAAAAACGTCTCGGTTACTTGTGTAACCCTATTTCCCTGAAGGAGGGAACAGAGACATTACATAATTGACTGATGGCATGGGGTCCTACTCGGGAGCCCGATCACATCTGATCTTTGGAGAAAAGGCCAATGAGAATTTGCATGCCAAGTCCATACATACAGGTATATATGATGGCAGCGCGCAACCACTCATTCAGGTTTGTGGTGAGGAGCTACGTCCCTGACCATTAAGTGAAGTTCAAAGTTGTGTCACAAGGGACGTAACACTCGTTTCGTCCTTCAGGGAATGAGGGTTACACAAGTAACTGAGACGTTCCCTTTCAGTCAGTCACTGTGACATCCACCCTATGGAAAACACCAGAACTGCATTATGTAATTGAGGTACAAATAATGTGTGTAAGGACAATTGAGCCTCAATACGTAATCATCCCTACGCACTGAGAGCCAGACTTAAGGGCCCGCAGGGGTGCCAAAAATATTGAAGCAATTGTTTAGGGCAGAGCACAATAATCATGTGCAAAAGAATAAAATAACGAAGGGGAACACAGTGGGAAAAAACTTAGAATACTGAAACATGAGAGCCAGGCCCAAAAAGGGTGAAGGAAGCCCTTTCTCAGGTGCAGCTCAAACTACTAGACTAGTCTAACTTGTGAGCCAATGGAGGAGTCAGCATTCTAAGAAAACCCATGGAGCGAGTAGAATGGCACTGCAAGCCAACATCTTGCCAGCATCCTGCAATTACCTGATGTTACCCAGCACACATGAGGACACAGAAAATTGTATAATCTCGCAAAGGTATTGGGTTTCAATACCCAGGAGGCAAGCTCTAACTCCTAAGGCTCGTATTCAGACTGGTACACCAAGGTGATGGCATCCACCACCTAATGAGCCAACGCTTTGCTTGACGACAGTATTCCTCATCTGCTGTCCGCCAAAGCAGAAAAAGAGCTGCTCAATGTTCCTGAAACTCTGGGTGCTTTCCAATTAAAGGCACAAACGGGACACAGCACAAGGGCTGGGTCTCCCTCCTCCAGGGGCAGCGCTTGCAAGTTCATCATCTGATCCCTAAAAGGAGCAGTGGGAACCTTGGGCACATAAACAGGTTGGGGTCTATTGGTAACATAAGAGCTGGATCCAATTCAGGGCACGAATTGTTGATGCAAAATACATGCAGGTCTCCCCTCCTCATAATGGAAGTGAGCATGACCAGGAGCAAGGTTTAAAAGATGAAAACAAAGCTCAGCTGAGTTCCCTGCTCAAAGGGATCACCCCATAATCACCATTTTGTCAATGAGGACATGCTTCAACACCTGTCCGAAGGGCATTCTGGCCTGTAGGAAGGAAGGGTCTGACAAGGGACTGAAGAGACGGCGACTTTCCAGGGTAATGCCAACCCAGAGAGTGCCTAGATAGCTTGCACATCTTGGGATTTAGCCATGCAGCCAATGCTGAAGTGGTCTCATTTAGAAGGGCCGCTGTCTTGCCTCTGAATGAACCAAAGCAGCACTGTGTTGGTGAGATGTCATAAGTCGAGCTGTCATACTGACCAAATCCAATGCTATGCCAAGAAAAGAGATGCTCTGCACAGGGGAGAGCTTGATCTTCTTGAAGACCTGAAGCACCAGATGGCTGAGGTGCTTTATCACCAAATCCCTGTGCTCGTACAACAGATCTCACAAGTGAGTTAATATAAGCCTGTCATCGGGCTAGTTGAGGATCCAGATGCTAGGGCACCCTCCACTAGTTTGGGGAAGGGAGGATTCTGTACTCATATGCCTGATCTCAAAAAACAGACCAAAGGAAAGATCTGTTTAGAGGCAGAATTGAGATGTGAAAGTATGCGTCTTTCAGGTTGATAGCTGCAAACCAATCCTGGCTTCAAATGCAGGAAAGTATGCACTTTTGCATCAACATCTTGAATGTTAATCGTTGAAGGAACCGATTCAAGATTGGCTTCTTGGGTATGATGAAATAAAAACTGTAAAATTCCAAAATCCTTGAAAGGCCCAGAGAGGTAGGAAATAGCTTTTTTTGTGTCCCCCTAAGAACAATTTCCCTTATCTCTGGGGCCACTCTTCTGCAGTTAGCTGGAAGCCCCTGTTGAGAAGGAGTTACCTCCTTCGACAATTCCTGTAGTGGTGCAGATGTAGAAGCCTCAGGAGGACTACCCTTATGCATCTGCTTGAGTGCTCTGGGTTGGTGTACTTATAGGATAGTAATGGCAGGCAAAGTGGAGGCAGATATGCCCGCAGCACAGTCTTTGTACGGGAGGCGAAGATAATTCCTCCAGGTGGCACCATAAATGCACTGCATCTGCACGCTCCACCTGGGGAACCTCCCTGTTCCTCCCTGGCCACTCTCCTAGCGAGGGTAGTGAGAATTGAAGAGCTCAAACGTGAATGACTGGTGTAAGAGGCCTTCCACGTTTAAGCTGGGTAGCAGATGAGGTTAGCTTCATAATAAACAAAAGCCGCAACCTCAGCAAAGCCATGAATGTGCGCTCACAATGTGGACATGAACCATCCACAAATGCTGTCCCAGCATGTTTATGGCCCAGAAATGCGAGACAGCGATCATGTCCATCACCCCAAGCGCGGAAATTACCACTCCCAGAAGCACACAATCAGAAAGACCTTTCGAAGGCTGTGTACGCTGTAGAAAATTGCTCTTTTAGGATGGACTGCTTAGGGAAGAACCACTGCACACCAGTGTGAAACGAAAGGCAATCTTCTCCACTTGTTTGCACTATCACAGCAGCCAAAAATCTTCTAGAAGATCTTCTAGAATCTTCTAACCTCCAGAATAGAGATTGGCTCCAAAGCAGAAAGATGCACCATCTTATATATCCGTATGTACTGGGGAATGGCTTGGCTTGCTAACACCACTCACCAATTCCCATTGGCCTTTTCTTCTAAGTTTAAATGTGATTGGGCTCCTGAGTAGGACCTCCTGATGTCAGTCAATGACGTAACGTCATAGTGACTAACTGAAAGGGAACCACGAACACTGTGAAAATATAACAGTGTCTTATTTAAAAGACCAGAATAACGTAGCATGTCTACTATACTGCAACATTAATAGCATTAGTTTATTATTTCTTTACAATGACAACACACTGACATGGCATCTATCTATCTGTTAGCAGAATGAGTTTGCATGAAGATAAGGCTTTATTCAGTATTTACTGGAAAGTGAGGTTTACTTGACAGCTTCATTCATTCAGTAGTAACTGAGGATATTCCAGAGACAGCAGGCCATACTGTGATTTCAATCATCACTAGTTTCCCTGCAGCTTGATCTCATTTTAGCTTTGATTTATGCATGAGGACTGCTCTAGTACACATACAGTACATGTGCCATGTACCACCTATTGTCTATTGTGGACAAACATTGATATTCTTATGCATTCTATAATCATAAATATATTATCAAAATGCATCAGCATCCAAAAAAATTTGTTTAGGCACGAGTACAATAAATAATTCTTTTAATTATATCGAACATTTATATTTTAAGTGATAATAGTATTTCACAATATCCCTCTCTGCACTTTTGACAAAATAAATGTTGTCAAGAGTAAATCTTAAGAATAAATTCTTAACAGCCTTGGCAAATGGTAGCATATTATATGCTTTTACTTTGTACTAGCACTTGTATTTATTGCACTATTCATCGTTTGTAATACCTCTATATATAAAATACAGTGTTATCGTTTTATCTTTTAAGTACTATCCTATATTGCCATATTGATGCAACATTAAGATTTGGTGTACCAATATATGCAGTACAGACCACCTAAAATGCCACTAGTTGTATTTGCAAAGATCCAGTGGCATGCTGTACATATGTATATTGACAAGTGAGCTATTGATCTGTTGACTGGAATTAAATGGCAACTTGAGAATCAGGGCCAAACTGATGGTTTTCCAATCATGACCTCTCTGGTAGCATTAAGCGTTAGGCATTCAGCTCACACACAAAATAACCGTAACAATTTGTGTCATCCATTTCAAATTACAGATGATGGTTTAATCAGAGGCAAAATTGGGCCCAATGCTAACGCTCACTTTCTATAGCGTGATCTTCACGGCACAGTAATTCTCAATTTTTACTCAATAAGCTTGACAGAGGCACAATCAAACAGTGCGGTTTGTTCTGCCCTTGGAATGCTTGTGTTAATGCCGAAAGAATTGCTGTAATTGAGGGCCAGCGATAGACTGGATTATTTTGGTGATCTGACCTAATGTGTTATGTGTAAACATGATAGCTAATCTTTATTTAGCTAAATAAGTATTTACATGCTCTCACTAGAAGCTCAAGGTCAGGCAGTAGCTGAGAAACCTACATGGAAAGTCTTGACCATGGAAAAGAACTGCACTAAAATACAAATAATGAAACACATAAGGTATTTGGAGGCCAAATACTTAAATTAATGTGAATAGGATTACCAAAAGAAGGCTGTGATGGTGAATTTGCCACATATTTATTTATTTTTTATTTGTGTATTTGCTTTTACAATCGCAATTTATATGCCGTACAGAAAGAAACGGACAAACACTTATTACGCTTGTTTACTATAAGATGACTTTTGACATTTTGCCTAGATTTAAAAAATATTAGGATGGAGATGTTGCTTACTCTGGCAATTATCTCGCAGTAATATCAGAACTCATCATACAAACCACATCTCCATAGAGACAAAAGATAACAGGCAAGAGCCAAAAGCTTCTAATTAAACTGTTTTGCTACAAGTCTCACACAATTTAATGTAGCTGCTGAAAAGCACTTCATTACTAACCAATAAAAGTCTCAGCAAGATTCATCAATAGCATGCATATTAATTATTCAAAACAGAGCATATAGTAAACAATTCCATCTTTTATAGCAACATTGTAAAAAGGAATACCCAGATCTATAAAAAGCGAGGCAAGTGGCTGCATTGGATGTTTTGTCAGCTTGCAGCCTTTTTTAAGTACAATAAACGCTGCAACGTTACTTAATGCAAACGCGACAAAATCAAGTTGAGTCAACTAATAATACTCGTGTTAGATAAACCTACTTAACTTATTTAAGGGTTGCTAAGTAACCTGTACTCGTTTTAATTGGGTTTTATGAACTTTATATGCTTAGTAAAAATTAACTTAAATATATGTGAATCAACATTGTAATCACTTACCCATATAGCAAAATACACTCGGACACTAACCCCTCGGCCCATTAGCGAGCCGACACTGCAACTGTTCACTAATTCTCGTTGATAAATTGATAGGCATCCAAAACATTTTATTTTTGTTTTAATTATACAAATCTCTTATGATAAATGCAATAAAAAAAGAACTCACTTAATCAGGTCGGCATGAGCACAATTTATTTACACAAGTGTGCAATTACAGCCAAAACTCAAAAACAGATGTTATACAGAAAATACAGTAGTAGTATAGTTTATTTGCAAAAACAGATAAGTCCATTTAATAAAAGTTTCAAAACTGTGTTTTTTTTTAATGTTTTTAATCGGTTCTGTCTTAGTTCGATTATTTTTCTAACCTAGTCAAAATAACCCAACTATAGTTTGATTGACTTTAATTGGAATGCACAATGAAAAAAAATGTTTTTCTGAGAATTGTTAATAATTGAGTTATCTGCAAATAAACACTTCTTGTCACGTTGTGGTTTAGGGGTGAAGGAGCACTTGACGAGAATATCCAAATAAACAAGTTAATCAAACACGTATATCACATCAAATCAAATCAAATTCAAATTTTATTCGTCACATACACAGACATACGTAGTACGACATGTAGTGAAATGCTTTGGGCCATCATCCCATCTACATACAGATACAAGATGGGGGTAGACATGACGGGATGACAGAAATAAAGAAGAATATACAGGATAAGTACCCCGCGCAGGCAGGCAGATGAACTAAACCACGTAATACATAGATAAGATCGGACCAACAGAACTGAAATCACAGGACTTAAATACTCAACGTAAATACTTAAATAAGACACAGGTGAAAACGCAATTAACTAAAGTAGGTCACAGAACACATGGTACACGACAAAAACAATAACACAAAAGGAGTCCACGTGTGACACTTATGCTTTATTAAACACTAACAATTTAAAAAAAGTTTCCGTTAACATTATTTACCTACCAAACATGCACTAACAGCAATACCTAATATTAACTTTAGTTAACAGTAGTTTTATATATGCACATATTAACCTTAATTTTACTTACTTTACTAATACATTATTGAAAACAAAAGTTGTCTGTTGAGAATATTTAATAAATCTGAGCTAACATGAACTAACAAAGTACAGCAACAAAGGTTAATACATATTGTACCAAATGTATCACTCGTTAATGTTAATTTCAAAATTTACTAATGTTAACTAATCATACCATATTGTAAATTTAAGGTTTGGAACAACACACTGGTAAACGGCAAAGTTTTAAGATTAAACACATTTTGTAAAGTTTTAATTATCCAATCATTTACAGCTATAGATAATTTGAGTTAAACAAGGAGTACTTTTCCAAATCGCTCCGGATATGCTGTGGTAAAATATGTCTTTCAACATTTTAATCCGGTGATATCTTTGAAAGCTTTAACTTCTGCACCGGTGAAGAGCAAATAATATACAAGTATCTATTAATAAATTGTGTAACGTAATGTGCTAAAGTGCACTACATTAAAATCATTTAGGTCCTTTCGTGTTGCCCAACAGTCTTATTGGTTACCAGAATTCTTCTAAGCCTCATCTTTTCAGGAGAACTTTTGCGAGTTTTTTTATTAGCTTATGAGCGCCTGCCCAAGTAAAATAGCCAAGTCAGGCCAAGTTACGATGAGCAGGAATCGGGCCAGTGTTTTACAGCCACGTCAGAGACACATGCTCGACAGAGAGCTGTGGGACACTCAGCGATCCCGAATCTGAGCCGAGCTCGGGCCGATTACTACATGCTATCTGGGTATACGCTTACATACATGTGAGGTCAGCATGTCTATTAGCAAAAAGAACTGGAGTACACAGAGGAAGTGTAACTTTACTGAATGTTACAGCATACATTTTCACACTAGATCATAAATATAGCAAGGTCATGTTAACTGTCACTAACTTTGGGGCTAACTGTCCCCTTAAACTACGCTACTCTTAGAATATATAGCCTTATATATAGTCGTCTTTTAAAGAATAAGAGAGGGGGTTCTGACAATGAAGAGTGTTATGATCAGTTTCTGGATGCCCTCACGTAGAACATGATTTTGCTGAGTGCTATGTGTTCCTGGATCGCCATCTTTGTTGACCTTGGAACAACATTGTAATTAACCAATCAGATTTGACGAACCAGTTTATAGTTTCTGTGAAGTTTAGGCTTACAGTCAGTGTTTGGTGCTTGTACATTAGTGTTATTTCATCTATCATTAACTCAGATTTTTGGCTTTACTCATGGTTAAGGTTAGGTTTAGGTGGAGAGATATGGTCAAAATTAAATTTTGGGATTCCTTACAGATCTGTAAAGCAAAGTATACCAAAAGCATGTACAAAGTATCTTATGTACATGCCAAAAGTGATCTTGTTGTCCGCCTGAGAGTTTTCGGTACTAATTAGTTTTCAGTTAAATGAAAATCATGGAAGCAGTAAAGGAACACATTCACTATAGTTATTTTTAAGAAATGAAACATGCAAGAATGAAATATAATCTTTAGTCAACTCATTTTTACCCGTCTACATAAATTAAAGAGAAAATGAAAGGCAAAAAATGACATCTTAGGTAAAATTTGCAGTTGTAAAGTGGTAAAGGCACACCATTTGTTTACAATGGTTAAGAATAACAGTGATGCAAAGATGAAACCCCTCAGGTTCATGCAAAGAAATTATTTAAAGCAATATGTAACTTTTTCATTCAAATATCTACAAGAAACAGTTGGTTACTTCGAGTTGTGTACTTACATTATTCCAAGTATTTCCAACGAGATCAAATTTGAAAGAGGCCTGTCATTTTATTCAGTGTAAGGCTGGACTAGATCTGGTCACCTTTCAATTATGGTTGTGTTGTGGTTGTCTGCTGAAGCCACATTTCACTTTTCAGGATATTAAATTATGACACAAAGTTGAGTAAATTGCAAATGACAGCTTACCGAGCTGCCTCAGAGAAAGACCGATTGATAATAGGAAAGTGCTCTATATGATCCCAACTTCAGTAACCCTCCACCATCCCCAGCTCCACCTGTGTAGATCTGCCACCAGGTGGTGATGTATGCCATGGGGGTTATCCTTTCATGTTCTGTGTGCAGCAGCAGTATTCTTTACTTATTGTGTTGGCACTAGTTATTAGAAAACCTGGTCCCTAGAGACATCAAGTAATCAGTTAACCATACCCTACTGAAGACAGCACACTTAAGAAAAAAATATGATTCTGTAAGTCATAATAAGGATTTTTGTCTTATAATTATGATGTAGCATATCAGATGGCCTCGACTTCTATGTACTGACATTTAAAGTAATCATTTGGTAGAGTGCACTTTTTGTTTATATACATGTGTTTACATTGCACAATATTAATATAATACATTTTTGTACTTACATTTATACTGTAATATTTTACAATAACTTACAATTATACTGTAATACTACACTATTGATCCATCCCTTATACCCTAACCAAGCCTTAAACCCATTTCAACAAACCTGTCCCTAATCTTACCCGTATTCCACTTCAATAGCAACAAAAGTGTTTTGCAATACAGTACGAACACAAAAAGTACATTATACTTATTTTTATGTAAAAACAAAAAGTAGTTAAGGCCACCTAATATAAAGTATGAACAAAACTTTCTCCTAATAATGACTTGGCATCTTAAAACAGTCTTAGTTAAAAACTGAGCCATTATTATGAGATCAGGACGTTTAGTTTATTAGTATTTATTGCTATTATTCATTTAAATTATTCATATATGATATATACACACATATACACACACAAACAAACATATATATATATATATATATATATATATATATATATATATATATATATATATATATATATATATATATATATATATATCGAACTAAAAAGAAAATCACTTAGAAACATTTTTAGCAACTTTTGTTAGGAACAATTCTGTGGGCTGGTGGTGCGATGCTACACTTTGAAAATCCATGCCATGATGAGTTGAAGAGAAACCTTGAAGAAACGTATGAGTCATTATAGAGCATACAGAACATGAGGAGTATAAAACGAAACTCTGGGCTGTAGCAGATGTTTGATGATGCTCTCCTGCTTATGTCTCTAAAGACTCTCCGCTCACATCTGCATTCAGAACAAAGCTCGGATTGGCAGGCACATCAAAAGCGATGCTGTAAATCTTCAGAGTAGAGATCGGAGCTCCAGGGATTTCTTCAGCAGGTAATTTTGTTGCCATCAAAGCAAGAGAACTCGCTGCTAACTTTTCTTGGATCTCTTTCCAAACCAGCATTTGCAGGTTCGGGGTCAGTCTGGTTGTAAGGCGTAGGGTGCTGCATCTTTATCAACCCACATAACCGCTTCTTTCCACAGCGTATTTCCCTTTTGTGTTGGAAGACTGTAGAGCAGCTTGATGAGAATTAATTCATGTGACAAATCTCCAAGCTTTCCCTAATGAAGGCAGCCCATCTTCCTGGAAGCGCTTCAATGTTTACGACAAGTTATATAATTCATCACATTCTCATTAGTTTATAATGGCATACATGTGACCACTGTAGCGCAGTTGAATGATTTATGTGATCATAAGGGAAATTTAGCATTTGTCTGCAAATTTAGCTCAACAAAATAGACTTGTTTTCCTACTGGAACAACAAAGAGCCAGTCTCAGCTGACACATCAGCGACTTCAGAACAACACGCATAATTACTCACGTAATAACCTCAGAGCGCCCTGTACACTGGGTCAGGGGCTTCTCAAAAGGCAGCCTAAACCTCAACAGTTGCTGCTCTCGAGATGAAAAACACTCAAGGCTCAATTGCGAAAACAATTCTGTCATTTTCCCTCTGAGCACTTATACTTGAGAACTGATAAGAATCACTGCACTGGATGACCTTTTCACGCGTTAAAGAATATCATTACACATAGCTTGAAAGCCGACCCGATTTTCTTTATGCGCATTCTTAATTATATAGTAAAAATGCAGCGGAGCAATAAAAAAGAAAGTGTAATAACACAAACGAATTTCCTTATGGTAGTTTACAGATTCTGAGAGAGCTTTTCACTGTGATGCCATAGAAGAAACATTACTGGTTCCCCAGTTAACCTTTCAGTTTTTAAATGAATTTTAATCATCTTTAGAAATGTTTTCCTCTATATAGAGCCTTCTGGGACATGGAATGCTTCCGTAAGTCCAGGTTTCCTAAGGGTTCCATAGATGGCAGTAATTTATTTTGTCACCTAAGGATTGTGGTGTATTGTTTAATTGCATCTCAAAATGACGTTCTATCCACACACACACACACACACACTCGCTTTGATATCCTCTTTTACTCTGAAATGCATCACATTACAGAGATAACTGGGTTGCTAGTTTCATGTTGACTCTACCAACAGTGTCTGGTTTTTAATAAGTTCCCATCACGGTGGGCTGATGCTAACATCTCTATTAGATAGAATCTACTCGAATCAAACCGAAGCATCTAAGAAAATGATTGGATTTCATCAGTCAAATTATACATTTATATTGCTTGTTTCGGTTTTCCTCAGCTTGAATGTCAATGAGCTACTGTTTGGTGGAAAGGTCATTTGTATGGCATGTATGAAGTGTCGTTTTCACTAGGGCTTGATGTTATTGTAAGCATTTGTCACATGTAACTACTCCAGAATAGGCTGATAAGAGAATTTATGCATTGTCAAGATTTCCCCATCCTCATTATACAGCGCGAGGCTTAATGTCTCTCTCTCTCTCTCTCTCTCTCTCTCCCAGAAGTACTCTCTCAATAGAATCCATTATAACTTTAAAGAGTTTTCTTATTGCTTTAATGAAATTTCCCTCTGACTGACTGTTAATGCACTTTCTGTTTGCTCCTATGGGGAGAGGCAGTAGTTAACCTGTCCATTTTCTACAGCAGAAGATGTCCCTCCGGCTCTGGTGCCCATGTATATTTTAAAGGTTAAAATTAATAAAGCAAGAATTAATAGGTTATCATACTCAAACAACCCACTTTCAAGTCTGCGGTGGGCCTTACACTAATCTTTGTTGAATTTCATTTGAGCAGCAGTTGGAACTTTTAAGGACCAGCTATAAAACAGCAAAATGTGCATCTGGTCAAGCGTCCAATGAATTCAAATGTTTAATTTAACAAGCCATTTAAATTTTGCAACTTAGTCTGCACAGAAATAACCTAGAGGTCGAATAAAGAAATAAAAATGTTTGGCAGCCTCCATTTTGTTCAATAAATGTCTGAAATTGAGTACCGGTTTTGTGAAAGACGTTGGGTGTTTAATCATGCTGTCACATTTATGTGATCAAGGTTTGGAAGTGACTTTAACAAATAGGATCAAAGACTCATTAGGATTATTTCCGTAGCAACAGAGCTGGACATAATAGCTCGATTAATGATGTTGTTCGTGAGCTAATTAATCAGATAAGTAGTAGAGCCCTCAGATAACTTACAAAGAGTAAGAATGTATGAGTGCAGACACATGAGCATCTTGAGCATATGCTATTTTAAAGCTCGGTCAAATCACCGGGTCAAGACAATTTCACTAATGTAAAATGTGAGCACCTCTATGAGCTTAAAACGTGCAAAAAAAGGTTTTCTAAGGTTAATAATATAAGGTTAGACATTTCGCCCAACTCTTAACCTAGAGTAATAAACTCATTACCTTTAATGCGTCGTATGCATACATACATATATGCAGGGTTCGTATTGTGAAGCAACTCACCAGCAATGTCAGTTTCATCAGCATTCATGATGAAATATTGTGAACTCTACTGAGAGTGATGGCAGAGATTTGCTTTCCAATTACAAAAGATCCACAGGAAAAATTCACATTCTCGCCCTGGCTAAGGTATGAATAGCTGTAGCTTAATAAGTATACAGCAAGAAATCCTGATCCTGGCAATTTGATGAAGTTAATCCGTGTAATGCAGATAAGTCGAATTAGGGGATTTTTAAACCTGAAATCTCTGTAATTGGCTCCTTTGGGTAAATGACTGAAGAAAAGAGCAAAATAAAAGCTGTAAGAGAGTATGCATGCCCGCGACAGGCTTCAGTGCTTTTGGGCAATGAATGTAATTAGGGCAATTTCATTACATACAATTATTTGAACTGTTAAACAAAAGCAGGGTTGATCTGTAGAATGGGTCTCTTTTACATATTTATAATTTTTTTGTACATTTCCAAGCATTCAGTTCAGATTGTATTTAACTGTTAATAAAATACTTGCGCAAGAGTACTTTTTTACAATTAGTTTTTATATTTATCTTTTCCGTGTTAATATAATGACTTTAAAGATGTAACAAGGTTGAAATAACAGGGCTGATTTTTACTGTTACATTACATTACATTCCCCGTACAAGCAAAGTGTCTCTTGCGTAAATGTCATGCTTATTGTTCAAAAATATCCACATTTTCAGTTGTTTACTGTACATACTGTACACATTATGGTAACAGGGTTGAGATTCTATGATAATCCTTTACTATCATGACTAAAAATACATTACAGTATTGTTCACTCTTAATTCATGTTAACTAATGTTGTTCTTCTTTCCCTTCCTCTTTATGGAAAAGAAATCACTGTAAAGTGTGGAAACACTTGTTGATAACAGTGATAACAGTGTTGACAAATGACCTGTGGACACAACAATACAGCATAATAATATTATGTGGTCAACATCTAAATATATATATATATGAAACTTTACTTTGCCATCTTTGTCCTTGGAAACATCTTGCAGCCCGGTTTATATGATGTTCTGGACACTCACAATCTGCTGGCAGATCCATGGAAGGTGTCCGCCAGGCTGATGGCTTTGTGAGTTGATGGTGAATGTCAAAGTTGTCACCAGACCAGCTTGATTTCACCACATGTCCTTCATATCCTCCTCCATCTACCTGATGGAGCTCGCCAGTCAACAGCAGGACCGTACAGCTGTTTTCCTCCTTTTGTACCCGCATTGGCTCAGGAGCTCTGCCAGTGGGCTCTGGACAACCATGTGAAGCAGTTGGATCCCATTAACCAAACCTGTTTCTCCTACATGTTAATGAGGATCCATGGCCTTCTAAATCTACGATTCTATGCTCATGCTTACTCAACGTCTTCAAGAGTGGCAAGCAGATGCATTGAAAGCGACAAATTGCTATTTCATTACACAATGACTGCACATTTTCCAGGTGAGTGCGTCGTCAAGACAGTTAATTAAAGGTTATTGAAGGAGTTTTAGTTTAATTTTCACCACATCAACCCATCTGTACTTGTCTATTCAACGCAATGACATAAATGATAACGTATTAAAATGTGATTCATCATGTGCCCGAGATAAAAAAATTAAGTGAAACCAAATATCTGCGTAAATCAAATATAAGATCGGATCTCATTGGTTGATGTAAGACATTAAAATTAGGCAACATTTACTCACAAGTCTTTTTAACTGTATAAAGAAATACAAAAGTCGTATTTGTACCATTGTCCGTCGTTCTCATATTATTCAAGACTATTGTATTTGATACAGACTTTCTTATCTTATTTGAACACCAGCCTCAGCTCGTGCCATATCACTTTACTGGAATTGAGGTCAAGACTCTTGAGTTTTTGATCATTGTCATGCTGGATGATTTAGCTTCGTTTGAGTTTTCTTTCAGATGCGGACATCCTGACATTCGGCTGTAGACAGTCAGCTCTGGAATTCATTGGTCTGTCAGTGTCTGCAAGCTGTCCGGACCCTCAGGCAGCAAAACACCATTTACTCCCCTCGCCATGCCTCACAGCTGGGTTAAGCTTCCCGTGTTACAACAGTGCTTTGTTTTTCATGAAAATGCATGTCATGTGACCATTAACCAGCACCGTCGGAGAACTGTCGGCATTCGATTGCGTTGTCCAATTATTTAAATATGGTGGATTTCAAATATTTTAGGTCAAACGGGTCTGGCTGACATCTTCTGTACATTAAAATAAAATGTCGCTCAACAAGTAAAACAACTAAAGCCAATAAAACAAAGATAACATCCTCAGCTGTTTAAATAGCATAAGCATTACAGCTATTTGAGAAGGGCACATGTCATATTCATATTTCTATTATGAACAAATGAAATTTTAGTACAGTCATAAAACTAATAGTTCACTTCCTGTCTGAATGTGGACTGATGGAGGCTCGGGAATCCTTTAGACCTCTCTTGCTGTGATGAATGCCATAGTCGACTCACAACAGTGGAACACATGACTCCAATTACCCTCTTTTCAAGTAGCAATTAGTTTTCAAGATCCTTGGGGCTTGTAGGTTTTCATGTGTTCATTAAAGATACAGCAAAGTAAAGCTTGTACGTGTTGTTTTTACTATTAGTGGCAGGGATGGAAAATACATAAAATACTCAAAGACATTCAGGCTACGCTTTATTTTAGTGTCCTTGTTAAGTACTGAGTAATGATAAAAAAAACACATGTACGTACTATATGGTTAGGGTTAAGATGAGGGTTTGGTTTAGGTAGTAGTTATTAGTTAAATGCATTAACAAATTAGTAAAAGTACGCTTTAGTGACATATGTTTATTTATTGAAATAATAATGACCTACAGTAAGGCAGGTCAGGTCAGCGCCGGACTCTTCTACTACGAAGCCATGCTGTTGTAATATCTGCAGGATGTGGTTTTCACATTGTCTTGCTGAAATACGCAAGGCCTTCCCTGAAACAGACGTCATCTGGAGGGGAGCATATGTAGAACTAAAACCTTTATATACCTTTCAGCATTCATAGTGCTTTCCAAAACACGCAAGCTGCCCCCATACCTTCAGAGATGTTGGCTGGAAGACCTCCCTCCTCTTTACGGAGCACCTGGCGTCTGGGATTTCCAACAAGAACATAATTTTTTTTTTTGACAATGTTATGCACTGTATATGTGATGAGATCTGGAAAGCCTTTGCAATATTACTTTGAGGTATATTACCTTGTTTTTAAAGTTTTCCACAATGTTTTTACATACTCTTTGACAAATTGGAGATCCAATCTTTACTTCCGAGAGACTCTAATCATGTTACAGACCTGATGTCAATTAACTTAATTAGTTGCTGGAAGTTCTTCAAAATGTCTTTGTTGCCCCTTTGCCAACTTTTTGGAGACCTGTATTAGGCATCAGAATTTGGATATGAGCTCATGTAGTGGATAAAAGTGTAAAATGATTTGATTTGATATTTATTTTTTCAACGAACAAAAATTTGTGAGTCATTCGAAGTGAATTGTCTTACATGGTTTGGTGCATTCTAGCTAACTGAAAGGAGAGAGCAGTGTTAAACTGTGGCTGAGCTGCATGGGTCTCTCTGGTCTCTGATGTTGATGAATGTGAAGTGGCTGCAGGTGTGTGCTGTCTCTGACTGCCTCATGCAGTTGTTTGGATGCTGTCCAGGGTGCTGATTCCACGCAGCTGAATGTCAGACAGAGGTCTCAGCTGCTCTGTCTCCGTGTCACTGGTGCAGAAACAGAGATGGGGATGGAGGTTGACTGTCCTCGAGCGCTATAAAGACGTCCTGATGTGTGCGGCACTTCCTCCGTGATTCTCTGCTTGGTTATACTTTCTGCTTCTTGTGCTTTAGCGATTTGCCCAGGTCCTAGCCACTGCCACACAACACAAATCAGTGGCATTAACATATACACTTGAGTCATTTGAGACTGGGCTGAACTGAGAGAGCTCATAAGTATGCTAACAGCGGGACCGTGGTGCGAGGAGATGTTCAGAATGTCAGACAGGTCATTTCTGTTATGCAGGACCTTTTGAACTCTGTAACTTAAAAAAAAAAAAATAGAATGCTTTGTAATTTAAGAATTTATTTCAATTAAAGGGCATATAAAACTTTCAGAAATATGCCCAGATCAAAATATGGAGCTGAATACCAATGCATCATGATTAAGGTTACAGTACATATTATAACAATGTATACAGTGCGTTGTTATAATATAGTTTTGTACACAGAGTCCAACTTGAAGCATTTATTTTCATTTAAAACAATATTTTACAGAAAGAAACTTTTCAATTAGCAAAATACTTCAATTAAAAAAATAATTTATTCAAATCGAAGTAGTTTACCTTTGACGCTGTGATTAAAAGGAAGCTAATGGTTTTTCTCTATTTATTTCACTATGCCTTCAAAACAATTATCACAGCTATCTGAACACTTTGTAATTTTCTTTAATGGAAGTTAACAAAATTGTATTTTGATTTTATGCCCAGAACAAATTACCCCTAAAAAGAATATTCCGTTCAACAAATGTATCAAATTAAAGATCATTGCTTTCAAAATATTCAAATGCACATGTAACGCATGTAAAGCATAATGCAAGTATGAACACGTCGTAAAAATCTTGAGTTCATAACGTAAAGGTTTAAATCTATCCCTAGGTATAAAGCATTCAATTACTGGATTTGTTCATTTGTAAATGTTATTTGTGTCATCACTAATAACACGATTCTGGACACTAAGAACACAGGATGAAAGCTTTGACTCGTGGTTGTTGTCTGACCTCTAGTGTCAGTAAGATGAGTTACAGTAAGACAGTAAGACCATTTAAAAAGACAGGGAAGTAAATGCATTTAGTCCTGTTCCATTTTTTACAACAAGTATGTTTTATGTTTGTTCTGAGAATCAACAAGGCTTTATTTTCCAGAATTACTCCAGCAAAATGATGTTTCAAGTTCATTCAAAGATAATATTTTGTGTGTGTGTGTGTGTGTGTGTGTGTGTGTGTGTGTGTGTGTGTGTGTGTGTGTGTGTGTGTGTTACAGTGCCAGCTGCCTCAGGCTAAAGTACGTTCAATGTAAAGATGTTTTATGTGCTTGATATCTACTGTTTTATTTAATATCAGCCTACACAGCTCTGCTCCATGCTGATTTTACAGGTTTTGTTTCTCTGTTTCTTTTTTTAGAAACGACAGCAAAATTAAGCGGTTCTTAAATAAAAGATGTGAGATTATATGATTGTGTTATATGATGTTTCACAGCTGTTATTTAATTCTACTATAAATCTTTTTCATCATTTTCTTTCACTTTTTAGCACTTTGTCTCTTCCCGGGATAGATTTCCACTGCCATCTACTGTATCATACACGTACATGCATGTGATTCTCTATATTACATTACTGTGAATTGATTAAATGTTAGTAGAAAATTACCATTTTGTTTCTAAATATTGAAAACGGTGTCCCCTATAGAGTTAGTGCCTTATGCTAACTTCTGCAGATCTTCAGGACATCCCTTCTTACCATAGACTGCACAGAAAAGATGCCATAGTTAGCTGACAGCCTTTCAGATCAGGACAGAGGCTGGAGAGACGTCAGCTTCAGGGTAAAGACCTCCAGCACAGAAAATCACCCAAACCTCCTAGAGGTTTCATGGAAGCGTTAAAGAAAAACGTCAAAGATCCTTCATGTGGGCTGACAGAAGTGCCAGTGCCTTTTTCAACAAGAATCAGATATTTCATCAGTTCTACTATGCGCTGTGCCTATCATATCTTCCTTTTCCCGAATTAACATGCCTTAGCTTTTCTGCTTTGTCTCTTTCCAGGTTGTTGTTACAAGCAGGTGTTGAATTATAAAATAAATATATGAAGTGTTACAAAGAAAAAATGCATAATTAAATTAGCTACTTATGAACACACCGTGACTTGTTTCATAGATTGCATTGACTACTCCAATGTTTAGGATTTTAAGACAAATAATAGAAAGTATTTATTGATATGATTTTAAATCTGTATTTAACCTCAAAGAGGTGCTAAAGTCTGATTTTGTGGTAACCGCGCTTTAAAATTAAGTTATTATAATCTTAATTCAAGTAATGAAAGAATTTGAAACGTTTGACAGAAATCAGTGTTTACTGTGAGGTTAACCCTGCCTGTTTTAATTATTTTAAAATAATTAACAGTTGAAAACAACAAATCAAAAGGTCAATCAAATGTAATCAGTTGGATTCTTTTTTAATGTAAATAATTTAATAAAGTAATTAAAACCAAATAAATATTATCTATAAATACCAAGTATCAGTACTATAGCGCCCGCTCCCGCTCCCAAGAGGATGAAAAAATACCTTAAAATGAAAAGAAGCAGGTTTTTGCGATCAGAAACGTCCGACTGGCAATCTCTTGTAAGCGAGTTAAGTTTTGTACAATTCAGATACTTACATTAATTAACTAAATGATACTTACATAAATTAAGCCATCTGATCACAATGTTTGAATGGATAACTCAATGACTCACTTTTTAAGTCACTTACTGCCACCTACTGGCGATTTACTTTCATATTTAAAATTAGCTTCCTGCATTTTCCCCAACATATCTGTATAGGTATCAAAAAAAAATAAATTTTAAATTAACATTATGTAGTTGTATTTTTGGAAACTGCATTCAGAAAGTTACACTTCAGTACATATTGTGACGGGCGTAGAACACACGACAAGGAGACCTTGTGAAAAGTGCCCCAGAGAGTGTATTTTATTAAACAAAAGCTTAAGTGAAAGGTGAACGCTGGTGAAGTCTTATTGGGTGCTCCAGCTTGCTCGTGTCCTGGTTGGGTGATCCATGGGGTGCTGACCCAGAAGTGGAAGTCATGAAGTGCAAGGAACCATCTAGTCACCCTGGCATTCTTGTCATCCTGGCATTCAGTCCATCTTTACCCCTGGAACTCCTCCTCCACTTCTGCCGTCCAACGAAGCTTCTCTGGCTGCCCCTTCCTGGTTAGATCTGTCAGGGGGCAGCTAAAGAGGAAAAGTTAGTGATGAAGCAGCTTTACCATCCCTTCAACCTTAAGAAAGCTTGAGCCCCCTCCCGTCACCTGTTATTGCACGTCCAAATAGACATTAGATGGATGGGAAAGGGGTTCACCATCTCTGCCACTGTCCAAGGCAAGCAGGGCGGTGTGTCATCTGGATTCTGTGGCTGGCCTTCTACATCAGTCAAAACCGGGCCAGCCTCTCCCAAGCTGAATGGGCACTGGCAGATCATTTAACACCCCCACTTCTACGGCTAGCCGTCCAGGTCATCAGAAAATCGTGACCCTTCGGGCCGGTATTTGCCGTGTGTCTCTGTGCACACAGGTAATTGGGTGCCAAGATGTGGGAGTGTACGAGGCTTATGGTGCTCGTCTCATTAACCAGGGGCCTCCAGCCTACTTACTGGTCGTGAGGTGCCCTCCAGCACGCGCAATGTTCCTGGACCACCCTCCAAGTCTATCTATGCTGGGCCGCCTCTGCCAGTTCCACATGTTCCAGGATGGTGGCAGGGTTCTGCATGTTGACAGCCTGATGGTGAGAGCGAGGGAGGGTTCGAAGAAGCCAGTCAATAGCTACACACTTCACTACTTGAGTGGCAGTGGGATCCCCGTCCAGAGCCAATGACGAGTGAGCCTTGAGAGTTCAGCGGCTTAGACTGGGGCTGGGAGGTGGGGCTTGTACTGTCGTAGAAGAGCTCCATGTGGATGAGGATTTCCCTCTTCAACTTGTAGTACACCACAACAGTGTCAGTAGGTTTGTTGTGCTTCACCAATGAGAATCCCCCTCCCAGCCTTCGTGTGTAGCAATGTTTTCAAACATTTGGAGATAAGCTTCAATGTCATCGTGCGTGAACATCTTGGGTATAAGCTAAGTGGCTTGGGCTTGGGCATCCAGAAGTGGAGTTGGGGGAGAAGAGGCTGCCTGATGGAAGAAAGGGAAGATAAAAACAATCAGAAGGTGAGTCCGGATGAGATCAGTTGTTGGTGTTTCTCCTAGTAATCTGCCCGCATTCTCCACCACTCCACCAAAGTAAAAGGTGCATGCTGGTGAAGTCTTCCTTGGTGCTCTGGCTTGCTCATGTCCTGGCTGTGTGATTTGTGGGGTCCTGATCGGCCACGCACTGCTCTCTAGGAGGCAAGGGAACAGAGAAAAAAGTTAGGTTCAGCGTTCACGGAAAGCCTCTTCTGCGTATATGCAGATTACAGGGACGTGCAGTGATGGGGAGCAGCTGTGGCCAATCAACCCATAATAAGTGTGACGGTGTGCTCCTCCTTTCCTCCTTTCTGATGAATAAATGGGACGCTTGTCAGAATATCATTAAACTTTGTAAATGCAAATACATGTCATTGACTTCTGCCGATTCCATTTCTTCTGCAGTGGAAAGATAAAAATTTTCATTTCATTTGAGTAATTGTGTGTACTTATATTAACTTGAAATTATTGTTAAAATAAAAAAAATGTCAGAAAACAAAGGCTGATGATATGCTATGATATGCTAAACAACTGCCCTTTATAAATGTTGCTGTCTTTTGACCAGTATATAAATTAGCTAGGAAGTTAAAAGTTTATTTTAAAACATTATTGCAGACCCCGGGTATAGCAGCATGTATGTGCAGGTTAAGGCAACAGAATTAGTTGGTGTTTCCCCAGGGGATGGGGGAGTACACTACACCACTGATATACAGGGGTTGGACAAAGAAACTGAAACACTGGCCAATTTATTGTTGGAGGTTTCATGGCTAAATTTGACCAGCCTGGTTTTACCAGTAAGTGCAGAGTGTGAAGGTTTAATTAGCAGAGTAATAGCACAGTTTTTCTTAAAATATTGCACAAAACATTATGGGTGACATATTAGAGTTCAAAAGAGGACATATTGTTAGTGCATATCTTGCTGGCACATCTGTGACCCAAACAGCAAGTCTTTGTGATGTATCAAGATTACCAGGGTAATACCACAACATACCACAAAGAAGGGCATACATATCCAACAAGAGTAACTGTGGATACAAGAGGAAGCTGTCTGAAAGGAATTCCGGGTGCAAACCTGGATTGTATCTAAAAAACATAAAACCACAGCTGCCCAACTCACTGCAGAATTAAATGTGCACCTCAGCTCACCTGTTACCAAAACTGTCTGTCGGAGCTCCAAAGGGTCAATAGACATGGCCGGGCTGCTATAGCCAAACCTTTGGTCACTCGTGCCAATGCCAAACGCCAGTGCCAGCTGTGAAAATCTTGGACTGTGGACATTGTGAAATATGTATTGTTCTCTGATGAGTCCACCTTAACTGTCTTTCCCACATCTGGGAAAATCCCCAAAGAAGCCTACCACCCAGACTGTTGCATGCCCAGACTGAATGGGGGTGGATCATTGATGTTTTGGGCTGTAATATCATGGCATTCCCTAGGTCCAATACTTGTGCTAAATGGGCACGCCACTGTCAAGGACTACCGAACCATTCTAGAAGACCATGTGCACCCAGATTCAAACATTGTATCCTGAAGGCGGTGCCATGTATCAGGATGATAATGCGCCAATACACACAGCAAGACTGGTGATAGAGTGGTTTGATGAACATGAAAATAAGGATGAACATCTCCCATGGCCTGCACAGTCACCAGATCTAAATATTATTATGCCACTTTTGGAGGAGCGAGTCGGTAAACGTTTTCCTCCACTAGAATACATTTTTTGAAAAATTTTTGCTGTAACTTACAGGGCAATGTTGCAGTACTTTGTATCAACTGGCTCCCATGTCATTTACAGAAATACTTATTTGTTTAATAATTTTTTGCTTGCATCGCCATATCACGACAAAGGCTTTAAAACACAATTCCCTTCCCAGTACAGATGCACGGTTTCCCTCAACAACATCATCACCAGCACCACCTGTCAATCGTCTCTTCACAGCTCACACACAAACACACACTGCTTGTCTGCTGTTGTTCACTTTGATTACAGACCCTATTGTAGTGCCTGGACTAACTTACCTTTGCTCTGGTTCCTCCCGTGTGTTCATCAGTGTTTATCTTCAATGTTCCCTCTGTGTTCACTGCATTCTTATGATAAGGCAAGACTGGTATTATTTATGGTCATCATGCGGCTTTCCTTTGAGCTCACCTGTTTATCTTCACTGTTGCACTTACCTGTCAAAAAAAACCTCCATCCATGACAGAATGTACTCAGCAGGGTTTTCGCATTTCACCCCTAAAGACTGTCTGTGATCAAATAGCCACCTCTTGGAGGAGTATGTGAAGTTTTTTTTTATGGTTTATGGATTATTTTACTTGAGTGTGAGGAAAGAGCGTAAAATCACCAGCTCACTCTTCCCAGTGTCATCATCACACCCACTCCAGACCTGAAGCAGCGATCAACCAGTGCCAACCTTTATATTCCTTCACTTGTGCTCTTTCATTTGGAACGCCCCTACAAGTGACCTTCAAGAGCATGCAAGCTATGTTTGGACTTTGCCTGATATCACAGGAGTCAGATTTTGATAGCAAACTGGAAACAAGATTATCCTGCAGGCACCAACCAAGAACCCTAATCTAGTAAATCAATGATTTCAAAGTTTGTGTCTGAACCCACACTCCAATGCTTTCATGCCCCAGACTAGATATGTGTATGTATTTCATAATACTCCACAGCTTATGTTGTCTTGGTGTTGTTACCATGAATAAAAACAAATAAACAAACATAAAGCATGCTTCAAAAACTGCGTAATATCAATATATTTATAGATAGATAGCACATTTGGTTATATCTCGATTTACTCACAGTAGCTTCATTTCTATCACGATTAGACTTTTGTTTAAACAAAATATGCCCTGTTTAACTTGCCTGCTGCCACTGCCTTTCTTACTTGCAATTGTTAAGCTGACTGCATGTGAGAACTGCTTACTACTTGCATTGTGAAAAAGCCATCTTTGATAATGTGCATTAAAAATTGATTAGGATGACTGTAATAATCAATGTGTTACAGAAACTAACTTAATTCTGATTTATGTATGCAACCACACTGCTGAATATGCAAGGAAAATGCATAAATTATGCATAATTAAGATAAATTAAGATCATGCTGCCTTATTCAAATGCATGCATTATTCATAAATGTTTATCAATTAACACAGAGCTGATTTTGTTTTCATCCCATTGCAATTTAAATTTTTTATGCATATAGTGTACAAATATTTGGAGAATATACTATGTTGTAACACGTTTTTGTTTATTATGTGTTATGTAAGATATAATGCGAGTCAGCTGGGTACTATTTGCGCACTTCAGGTAAAACAGACTCTTTTTCATAATTAAAAAAAAGTAAATATTAAAAGTAGCAATCCAGTTTGCAAACAAAACATGTTGCACCAGAGGAGGCATGATTCATTTGCGTCTTTTATCGAACAGTCCAACATAAAAACGACAGGACCGTGATAAGGGCTGTGTAGAGTCAGAGTTGAGAGTCTGAGATCGGGGCAGACAGAAGGGCCGGTTCTAGACCCTTTTTAAAGGGGTTTAGTCTCCTTTTTTCATCTCAGCCCCCTTTAAACTATAATCAGTTCTCTGAAAGATCAAGTCAGTGCTGCTTCCTCAAGAAAGTTTATCATTCTGGCTCGTATGGTACTCACAAGCTGTGTAAATGAATAGTTTTGTTTTTGTTGATAATGCCATTGTAGGTAATCCACCTCATGCATGTTATATTAACAACCTAACTGCTAATCTCAAGAGATTCTGCCATGTTGAACATGACACCTGGGGCCTGCACCATGACGGTGGCTGAACAAACTCAGGGTTACTGGATTAGTTTTGTGTTGACAAAACCAAACCAGTCCAGTCTGGCTTTGTTGGTACTAAGGACGGTTTTAGACCCTATATATTTTTCATCTCAGCCCCCTAAAACTATAACCAGTTCTCTGAACGATCAGGCCAGTGGTGCTTCCTCAAGAAAGTTTAACTTTCATGTGCCAGCCTGGTCTTAAAGTGCTTTAAGATTTTATTTGGTGTGCTCATGATACACACCTTCCCAACAAACCTTACCGCTGTGTATATACACTCCAAAGTCACTAAATAGAACACCAAATAGAAACAGAAAATCATGCCATTGAAACACTTTCATGAGATCAGGCCATCAACCGAGCAAATAAGTAAATATACAACACATTATTATTTAAGTATTTAAGGGTCCATGCATTTTTTATATTAGACTAATACCCAGCAAGTAATTTTGCGTCTAGAAGGCATCTAATAGCCGTTAAAACAAAGTCTAGGCTAAAACAAGGCAAATTGATATATTATTACATATATTTCTTGTCATCTTTGATTCTTGCCATAGCCCAAGAATATACTATACTAGTAGAAAATAAAGCTAATGAACACCTACATATATACGTCTAATAGATGACAAAATGACGATCCATGCAAACAAACTGTTTGTAGAGAGACGCACAGATGCAGATAATGAAAGAGGGAACGGAGACGTTACGTCATTGACTGACTTCATGGGATCCTGCTCTTTAGAGAAAAGGCCAATGGGAATTGGCTAGTGGTGTCTGCAGGCCAAGCCCCTCCCCCCTCCATACCTCAGCCCGACTCATGGCCGTCACTTCAGCCTCTGATTTCTTCTATTAAAGGATTTTAAATGCGCTTCTTAGCCTCCACGTCGTTTTAAAATCCTTTATTATCAAAATCATTTCATTATCCCTCACATACCTTGCCTTTTTACTGATGTTAGGACAAATATCGCTTCTAAATAACAATAACAACAGTTATTAACAAATAGTATATTTTAATAATACTAACACTTTACTTTGATGATTCCTCAACAGACATACTGAATATAAGATACTTTGCAAATATGTTAACATTCTACCTACCCTAAGTCCACTAATACTTTCAGATTTATATAATAAATATATATAATTTATATAATTGCATTTTTTCCGTTGAAAGTATTAACTAGTTCACATAGCCTCAATATCAGCCTCACAAGAAACACCTAACCCCTCAAGACGTTGTAAGGTAGTGTGAAGATCTTAAATAAATAATGTCAAAAGATATGATATTGAAATTAGCAATTAAGCAGATTTAATATGGTGTTCATCGTGTGTCAGAAATAACCATCCTCATAAATGTTATAAATAAAAATATATATTTTTGTGATTATTCATTATATATATATATATATATATTATTATCTGCGTAAAATCAGCAGGAGCAGAGCTATGTACATTAAAAACAGAAGATAGCAGCAAATATAGAACAGCATAACTACTCCTTTTTTTCTTTTATTACTGAATATTTGCATAAAGTTGTACTCAGGGTTTTAAGCACAATTCACTTTTCCCCCTCGTTCTAATGTTGTGATTATATAATGCTGCTGCTAATATCATACGACAGGCGTCTTGACCCAGTGTCACAGATCATCATGTATACTTTTCAGAATTTAAATAAATAAATAATAATCATTGGTCAAAACTGCTCATAAATACGGTTTCGCAACTGAATCTTAGACATTTAGTAATCGTTGTGTAATAAGAATGCGTGACTAAATTAGCTATGCACCGATTAATGACACAAAGTAATTATTTAATAAAAAGAAACGTACGCAGTGTGCAACGTGTCAGCCTGAAGTCCGTATTAATCGATTTAATTTCAAGGTGAGATTATGTATGCTTATGAGGATTTTTAAAGCGGCACTCTACTGTATTTTACAGTTTGCTACGGTTTACCTCTTCTTTATCACCAGATGGAGCCATTGACTTACTCTCATTCAGTGCACTTCATTCTTTATTTCAGCATCAACATCAAACCCCATTTTTAGAATGCAATACACTTTATTTAGTAAGAATATGTACATTTATATATACATATATATTTCACTCATCCTGCTTATTCTGTTTATGGAGAAATGCGTTCATGGCCGTATCTCTGTAGCAGCGGTACTCACGGTGAGGAAAGGTGTCTTAGACGCTGTTGTGTCAGATGCTGTCAACAGTTCTAGTACAATATCTGCAAGCTAAAGACCTTGATATATAACTTGGAACAGGTCACCGGCGGTCTGACATGTTCTCGGGGATCACACAGATAAAAACGGAAATAACAATGACAACTAAATGCCAGAAACACAAATCGACCCGTCAACATTAAAGGCTGTGTACATAATAGCCAAAATACAGACTAAAAAAAGGTCTTTCGAGAGGCGTTTATGACATGCCTCATGATACAGTATTATTGCATTCTGACCTAGAGGAAAAACATAGCTCTCTTTCATCTTAATTAATTATCATCACGTTTCAACTCGAAAAAAAAAGAGATATATAAAATGAACTGTTTTTGCTTAACACTTGATACTGTAGTGGTGAGCTTTATATATATATATATATAATAGACCATTCAGACCATTTTCTTTTTATATTTGAACTCAAGATAGTCAGTAGTTAGTCAGCTATATATAATTCAAAATCATTGTTTTTTATTTATTTATTAGTTACTTTAGTTATCCGCAGTGCACTGGGATGTTTTTCTTTTCTGGAAAACAGGACGAGAAATCAAATTGTTTCTGGGAGGAACAAATGAGATATTAAAAAAGATCTCCTTTGTGAGTTTTCTTCTCTACGTGGACTGCTTCTGTTTGCTAATGAGCGTATCAATCATACTTTTCTCGAGTAAGAATGTAGTTCGGCTCTGCGTAATGAGTCTTCATTCCCTAGAATCTTAATCGGTTACTGTGAAACAGCGCTGCTGAGAGCGAATTCATTGACGAGTCGCATAAAAGCACAGAATCTTCTGTGTCATCAGACCGAATTCTCCGTGATTTTGAGTTTTGCACATTAATTTTGCTTTTGTAAAGCATTAAATAGAGTCTTCCCTTATACCAAAGAATTTTAGAGCATCCAGAGCCAGTGTCTTCAGTTGCCTAGCAACAACAGCCCCAGCAAGGACTGGCCGTGTGATGCTGTCTGGCTTTTTGAAGGTAATTCAGGGGGCAATCCGATTTTAAAATAGGTCCATTGTGGGCGGGACCTGAACTTTACATAATTGTTGCTGTAAAAACTCCTGATTTCGGCTGGACGCATGTCAGAGCAGCTAGAAATACGACAGCACTGACCCTAAAATAGCAGCTTAACCAGTCGACCCCATCTCGGCTCGTGTAACTTTAGTATTTTTCGCCGAGGTTATCCTGACCTCGCGCAGTCGGCCCGTCAGGCTCCCTTAGCTTTTATTTTACTTGTCGTTTTCGCAGAAGCGCGTCACGTGGATTTCATATACTCGAGAGGTTTCGGAAAGTCTCTGAAGCCGATCATTTGTTTGCTCTTGGTGTTTTGCCATCTGTTTTAGCAAGATCAAAGTGATGCGCACACAAAGCAAAGCGCGTCTTTAAACCGAAGGACGCTTTGCATGATGTTTTGCATTAAAATGGTTTACCTCTATTAAAGGGCATATAATAAAGTGGCCCTCGGCTGTGCTTCTTTTTCCTTTTTTTCCTTGCATTTCCAGGTTTTCCTGCCTCACCAGGGCTATGCTCTTTAAAAACAATTCCACACTGCCTTCAGCAAATCACCTTCTCTTTCAAGCCTCTCTCCATCCCCGTGCTTATTAAACTTTCATGGCTGATTTTTTACTTTGATAGCATATGCATATTGTATGGGAGGTGGGTGGAAGCAGGTTACACCGTGCGACTTGACCGGCCCTGCGCTCTATTGCTCACTCCACTTAAAGCCTTGCATTGTGTCACAACTGCTTCGCGTCAGTGTTACAACATCACGTGCACATTTGCTTGTTGTGCTTTTCAGGGTTTCGTAGTGAGCGCTCAACGCGACGCTCAACCAGAGACACAAAGCAAACATATTTTCAAGCCACTGACGGTGATTACTTAATATTATTGCCCTGTTAAAAAAAAAATATTCTCTGTATATTTCATTTTTCAATGACTGCCGTCTTTCTGTAATGAAATAAATCCATATGTGCATATGGTACAGGAGTTATTCTAGCGGACTGGGGGAATTTATGACCACAAATGTTTGGTGCTATTAAAAGCTCAATCAATTTCTTGCTGTAAAACTTCATGTTGTAGCAGATATTACACCACTAAGAGGTGGCAGAAAGATTTTGCAGAGTGTAACATGATACTGAATCAATTTCTTGTTGGTCCTGGATTAAACTGCTGAGTTATTCTTGCCCTCACTTATTAACGAGCCATAAAACCTAACAATATCAGCTTGGTGAGACTTTGATATTGTTAAAGTACCTCACCTCAGCCCAAACCCTAATCAGCGTAAAAAGAGAAAAAAACTTCATATTAGGTGGCATTAACGACAATACTTGTGCATTTATTGGCAAAACTTGATTTTGCTGAGTTCTGTGTGTTCCTGTGTAAACATCTTGTTTGACCTTGGAACAACATTGTGATTAACCAATCAAATTTGAAGAAGGTTTAGGCTTACAAACAGTGTTTGGTACATCAGTGTCATTCATCAATCATTTCCTGGGATTTTAAGCATTATTCATGGGTAAGTTTAGGTTTAGGTGTAGAGATATGGTCCAAATATAATTTTTTGGATTAACGTTATCCTAATAAACAACCAAAATATGTTGACCCAGGAACACACAGAACTCAGCAATATCAGAATGTGCGCATCTGTTGTGTACATACATATTTTTACATTGTATTTATATAAAAAATAAAAAATATGCAGTTATATGTGCATGTACTTAATTGCTCAAGCCTAAACCAACCCATACCACCAAACCAGTCCCCAACCTACCCGTATCCCACAACTGGACTTATTTTTGGATAAAAAGTCACCAAATGTATTGTAAAGTGGGGCAAAAAAAACATTAAAAAAACAAATATATATATATATATATATATATATATATATATATATATATACTACTATTACCTCTACAACTACCACTACTACAAGTACTATTACTGCTATACTTTGTTGTTGTTGTTGTATATAGGTCAGTTGTTTGACAGTAATATTACTGTAAATAAATCAGATTAGATGCCTCTGAAATGCCGATTCAGAAGCAACACAGATCTAGGAATTTCCCTATTGCTATTTCTGCCCGTTTGATAGAAACCATCAAGGAGTCCTGTGTGCCTTACATCAAAATCACTGTAAGTATCAATAAAAATGTGTCGCCATCCTTGTATTTGGATGCATATGAAGTGGTTTATCTGGCACGTCTGTTGCACAGAGCGAAAAGAGATGTGGGAAGAGTGTGATGTGGTGTCCAGGCGCCACAGAGCCAATCACAAGCAGACAGCAGCCACCATGCACAGGCACTACTGCAGATGTTCCCTGATGCATTTGCACCATTCTCCCTTTCCCTCCTAAAATCACTTTGTCACATAGTAATGCATCATTTCACATACTGAATTTTTTAAATCTGGGCCTCGAAATCCTTTCTGAGCAAGCAATATCCATTAGGGGGAAAAATTATTCATGTGATTCTTATGCATTATTGATCAGTTGATGAAGAAAAAGATGTCCTCCTCACTTTGTCATTATTGTTGTCATCTAAAGCTGCACCACAAAGGGCTGGATCCTCAATTGTCGGAGAGTTTTCTGGCAGCTCTGAGAGATAAGTGATAAATGGCTGTAGATTAGATACTGATAGGTCTTCAGGTGAGCTCCAAGCAAAAAGGATGCGCCATCTCAGGTCTTCTGCTTCATTATTCTGTACTATATTGCTTTCTCGTGCAGACTATTTGTGCATTTACATATCAGCATGTCATTATCACAGTATTGTGCGAAAGCAAAGACAGTGACTCAAGAGCTTCTCAAATGAATGTGATAAACGTCAAAGCAGAGCAGGCTTTCGTTCACCTATTTAGAGGAAAGAGGGTTTCAATTATTGGCTCAAAAATGCATTATACAACAACAAATCCTAGATGCTTGTTCAATGCATCATTGTAGCAGTGCTATGCCAACAATACAGTGGCATTGTTTTAATGCAAAATATGTTCATATACTTGCGCTAAAAAAAAGTACTAGCAATTTTCCACCTCAATATTATCTGTTAAGCTTATGGATTTCCTTTATCTCTAAAGCACAACACAATACAGTGCGTAATTCAAAACAAGGGTAAAATAACAGTGGAAAATCAATACAGAAAATTCCTGCATATTATCACAGTACACTGTGCCCTATTTTTACAGACTTTTCTTAGAGTGTTAAATCAACACGCAACATTTAAGGTGCAGCAGCATTTTACAGGCTAAAAAAGGGTCACTTTTCTTTTGTCAGCAATTTGAAGACGTCTGAAACACAGCTCGCAAAATCACCTTCAAGCAAAGCGGCTTTCTGTTGGTCGATGGGGCAAAGAAAAACTACACCCAAAATTCTGATTCTATATTTTCATTGAAATAACTCGATTTCATTTTGGGAAGCAATAGTAAAAATGCGGGTTTAACTTCATCTTAAAGTACAACCTAAGAAAGTCCTGATAACGTCAAGTAACTGCTGTACATTGGGTAGGGTTAGGTTTGGTTTAGAGTTAGTACATAGTTATTACATAGTTATTGTAATTACTGTAATAAGTAGTATGTGCATGAAGAACAGCACTGTAAAAAAGTGCTTACAGTAAAAGTAACTTCAGATTAACCTTGGTTTACATGTAAGCGTCTACAGTATCTCCAAGTGAGAGAATGACATTTAATAAAGACCTTATGAAATAGCTCGATGAATGCCATTTTCTGTCCTGTGTTGACATGTTTCATACGAAACCCAAACAGACATATCACGGACCTTGTCCCTTTTAAAATATACAATACGATTTTCTACAATATTGCTAGTTTGTAATATGTAATAGAGGGAGGCTCATACAGCATATTTCATTCTTGAGATGGTTTTATTGTGGAAGACGTTTGTGTCGACATTTCTGGAGAAAGAACAGCAGATTAAGAATAGCAGAATAGTAAAGTTTTACTGACCGATTGACGTACACACACACACATATATGTATATATATATACCCACATTTCTCTTGTAATTATGGCATGTGAAGACACATTGACCACATCCATCCTTAATTTCGAAACCATTGGTATTCAGAAGGAGTCTGTCTCCTATTTGTTGTATAAGGGCTTGCGCCTTTCCGTGGAGGCTTTCCACTAAATCGAAACATGGCAACAGGGATTTTCTCCTATTCAGACACAAGAGCCTCAGTGAGGTCAGACTCTAGGAAAAGGGACTCACAATTAGCATCCAACACTTCATGCATCTACAGGCTTAGAATGAAAGATTGTTTATTTGAATCTATGGTTTGACCTTTCGACCCTTCAATCTCCATGGAACCATTAAAAAAAGACCTGGCCCATGCAGGTCCTTTCTATTTGTGAAGGTAGTTTTTTCACATAATATGGCCTTCTTGCTGTTGCTTAACTGCATCTTGTCGGGTTCCAAACCACAGCTAACCACGAAAATAAGGTTCTGCAGCAGGCGGACTGCTCAAACTAGAGAGCGACCTGCAGAAGCAGCACTAGCTGGGAGCGCAGGAAAGCCAGCGTTGTGTTAACGGTCGCTGCCTCCCGCGTTCTGTTGCTCTGTGACAAAAGGAGCAGATGGAGGCTTTGCAGGTGGGAGAGTCTGGAACTTCTGTTCCTGGGGACGCTGGAGAAATAAAGCTGTGAGTCTATCTGAATATCACCCTCGCTGTGAGCTTTGGTACTGATGGTGATAAATGTATACACGCAGACTCTTGCACAGCTGAACAGATTGACGGACTGGGATACCATTGAGTTCGCACTCATTGGAATCATGTTTTTGGAATCGCGTCTTCTCGTTATGTACTGTAGGTCAAAATGAGATTAGCATTGAATAATGGCTTAAATTTCAGTCTGGTTTATTTTTTTGTTATTCTTTAGCTGCTTGCATCATTATGATAAGTGTCTGTTTGGTGTTTTTTCTCTTTTCTACCTCACCTTTGTTTGTTACTTTCTGACTGTCAAAATTTCTCTCCCAGTTATAATTAATAATTCATTCCGTGGCTTCTTTGATGTGCTGCTAGAAGCCGTATTTTCTCCTAACCCCCTTGATACCTCCCAACAGTCCATGGTTCACCTTGCACAAGCCTCTGTGCTCTCTATAACAATGACCCCCCTCTTAAAACAGAAATGCGATGGGTTATTTATAGACTGATCAGTGTGGACATGTCTACCTTTAGCGCAAAAGCAGTCGTACGTATACTGTACAGTGTGCCTGATTCGCACAGTGACAGCAACACAGCTCAAACTTAAGAAATAGTTTGCTTAAAAATGGAAACGCGTTGCACCTTGTTCATTGACATTGGTGGGTCGCATTCTGGGAATCCATCTGGTGGCACCACAGGACATTCAAACTTCCACATATCCAAATCTTACTTTGTTTGGTTACAAGACATGCACACCAAGGGGGTCGATAAAGCTATCTGTTCATCTCAATTCATATTCATCTCAACGGTAGCTGCTCAGCTGGCGCCGGACCCCCAGAAGTGTGCAACGTCTTTGACTCCAAAATATGAGAAAATACAGCAGCAATCATCTGAGCCATAAATGTTAGGTGACTCTGTGAATCACCCTGGAGCTGCAGGTTACACATGATATAACCGATTGCAATAACACACGGTCTCAACACTCCAATAGAAAAAAAAGGGGGTGGAGTAAAAGCAATCAAAGAATGCTTTAAGAACACATATGCATGTTATTTTTATTAATACTATGATTCAGCAGGGATGCATTAGGACATTTATAATGTTACAAAATGTCTCAAAATGAATGTTATATATATATATATATATATATATATATATATATATATATATATATATATATGTGTGTGTGTGTGTGTGTGTGTGTGTATATATATATATAGGGTCATATGACACTGAGAACTGGAGTACTGGCACATGGAAATTCAGCTTGTCCATCACAACAATAAAAGAGCAGAAAATCAGATTAGCCACTGTGCTATTCATCAGTACTATTTAATTTAAAACACAATAAAATTGAATATGCTCCATTATTATGGTATATATTCGAATATGTACAAGTCAGAATAAGCATGTTGTTTTTAATAAATCAAAAACAATTAAACCTTCAAATTAGACACTATGGACATAAAATCACTTTTGTGCATTTATTTTAATGTGCACGTCATAACATCTTTGACCCATACGTTTATTTCTGGGTGAATTATTCCATAATGGAAGCGGTTTTCATGTTTCTCGGTTTTAGAGCTAATCAAACCCTATATCTTATTTTGTTTCCCTCTCAGGCACTTGGGAGTTATTATACTGCGTATAATAGACTTGTTTCAGCAAAAGGAAGTTTTGTTTTCCTTTTTATGCTGTGTAGGGAAAATGTATCCCATAAGAATAGCTGTTCTTAATAGTTTGTGTGAACCCTCAGCCAATCAAAGCACTGCTACCATCTAGTTGTTTAAGAGAAACAGCATTATATTTAGCTATCATCAGCAAAGGAATATTATGTTTTTTAAATTAAATATTGTTTTATGTAATTCCTATGGTCTCAAAAGTGCAGTATTACATCTGTGCTTACATTTAAAAATAATGGATGAGACACAACAAATAAAAAATGCTAATAGACAAATTACACAAACAACAACAGCTTTGCTTTTCTTTTACAGTTACAGTTTTTGTAGATGTGGCATTCCGCACTTTTTTGGGAATTAAACCCATGACCTTGACCTGCTAGTGTCGTGCCCCAGAAGCTGAGCTACAGGAACACAATGTACCGTTTGCATACAGTCCGGGGTCACTCTGGAGTCCTCTGCTCGTCCCATCGTGTGGCTGTGACTTTGCATGCCTGGCTCTGTACATTAACCTTCAAAACAGCAGTAAATTCTCAATTCTCTGGATGAAAGCGACAATCTGCTCTCTGCAGAAGTGTGCGCTGCTCGCCTCTCAGGATGCTGCACTGCGCTACTAAGCAAACAGCAATGGTTGAATATCTACAATTTGAATACAAACTAGATTTTTTCTTACGTCTAAAGAAAAGTGCGAGTGGTGTCTGCTCACTGTGTTACTGAGAAAATCTAGTCTTTTTACATTAGGGGGTCCTAAGTCTGGGTTGAGGGGTTTCAATGGTTGAGGATTGAAAGACACTTAGCTTTCGAGATATCGTCGATGTAAACACATAGACTGACTCTATTAAATGAGAAGATGAATCACATCTTACAACATCAGCACTGGTATTGAACTGAACTGAATCAACAGTTTAGGCTGAATGACTACTTTTTGTTGCTTATTTACAGCCGAATTGAACTTGTTTTAAACTGATGACGTTCACACTGATCTGAACTGAACCAAAACTGACTACAGAATAACAATAGACCTTAGACAATATAGAACATAGAGGGGTTTTAACGAATTAATTTTAGTTAGGGTTAGGGTTATAAAGGTTACAAAACTCAAAGTCCACTCTAAAAGGAGATATTCAGTTTTTAACAGAAGACATTTTGAGAACCACAACAAACGCCTTCTTTAGATTAAAGCGCACTTCTTCCCGATCACGTGACACCTTGAAGTCATTCATCTAAATAATCCCTGCCCACGGAATATAGATAAGAGGTGCTTTTGTAAAGTACCATTTCTAGAACATTTCCAGAACGCGCTCGAAGCAGTTCACCAATCCAAAATACATTTCAGAAGGAGGGGCTTCAGTGAAACAGGAACTAAACAAAAAATTATGTTGTTGCTTTTTTTGGAACGATCAAGCCCGTGTTGAAACCTATTGTAGGACACCCCAAAAACCAAAAGGGTAAACGGGCATAATAGGACCTCTTTAGCATGGATGAAAACGAGGCTCTGAGGGATAGACTAGACAAACACTGACATAAAGAGTACAGATCGAGCCATTTTAACTGACAAGTTTCAAAACAGGTCCACTGAACGCACTAGACTAAATATGGCTCTACCTTGATTAAGATCTATTGTCTTTTAGAGCTCAAATAGAATCCAAACTATCTTCACAGTCAATTTTCCATACTCGATTTGCTATTTTTCTGTTTATCTCTGTGAAGCTCACAGTCTGCATTAAAGCGTTATAGAAATGAAGCTGACTTGCCTTGACTAATACACATCATTAAATATGCATCGATCCACAATTACTTTACACCCTCCTAATTGCCTGTAAAACAATAATTAGCAGCGGAATGAATCTCTGACCTCACAATTCACAAGGACGGGAAAACATGCTGAAATTGTTAGCAGGATTGCGGCGGCCAGCGCAGAAGTCTATTTTTCCAGGCAGTCCCAGTCTACTGGATCCACCTGCGAAGCCCCGCTCACTGACATTGGCAGGTTGCATTCTGGGAATCCATCTGGTGGCACCACAGACAGGAGGAAACCTGCTAATTAGCTCTCTCTGTAAAGGGGCTGGGTCGGAGCGAATTCCCAGCTGTCATTAAACATACTCGGAAAGGGGGAGAAGGATGAAAAACACCAGGGATCCGATGCTCTAATTCCTCTTTTTAGAAGAAGAGATCCGTTTGTGTTATGCTACACGGGCCCGATGCGCAGAACCTCTGTGAAATGCACCGCAGAGTACAATGCCGGTTCATTGGGATGTGTGTGCCGTAATGAATTGCTTTATTGTCTCTCTGTGCGGCTTTTGAAAGAGGAAAATCCCTCGGTGTCACCTTTGGCACACCTTCTTCGCAAACCCCCGCAGAGCCTCATAGAGACAGAAGGCTCGAAATCACACGAGGTACTAAAGTAGAGCGCAAATGATGGAACAAAATATGCAGAAACATACATAATAGCTCTCCGATGACTGACTCGCGGTTAGGCGACGACGACAAGTGGCTTGACTCATTTCGGAGGGAAATATAAAGGCCCGGAAAAGCTCCACTTTGGCGATTAAAGCTCGCATGCTGAGAATTCTCAATCTCCTTTCCCCCGAGCAATTGTGTTTACACACACGGCCTGCGCAGGCATTCTCATTCAATGATTAAATTACTGTTTTATCCGGGAAACTACAGCAGCCATTCAGATCCAAATGACTTTAATCTCGGCGCTCCGGTTGCCCAGTCACCGAACCGCTCGGCATTCTAACGCTGATCACCTGGCTGCATCCCACCAATCAAACGTCTCGCCGGGCCGAGCGGGGCAGAATTTGCCTTTGTTCACGAATAAACTGTGCAACGAGAATTCTGAGACGTTCCCACCAGATTTATGAACAATAAATATGCAAATTGAAAAAAGCAAGCATTTACATTGCGGTAATCAAAGAACGGGAGTGAAATGGAGGGATCTGATGTAACTGCACCCTCTTGAATACATATCAGGTAAAAGAAAGATCACCTTGCATGCATTTATAATGGCCATTTTTCTGCATTTTAAGGTTGGGGCGACGCGGGGAAGTTGTCGTAAGGTCTATTAAACGTGAAGTCTTTTGTGCGTGTAACAGATCGTGCATGAAAAAAAAGTGAGGGGAAGTTGTTTTACATGACAATTGCTTCCGTCCAAAAATGATCCATATCGTTATGGATAGATACTTCTATCCACGATTATCGCTGTGACAACATGCCCCACTGTAGTAACTACAATGTCTGCGTAGAAATGATCTTTCTAAAGAAATCTAATCAAAGAAAAAATAAAGTACAAAATGTTACACGCAGCCCCGGGCACCCCTATAAAACACACATCAATTAATCCCAACGAGATCGCTTTAGCAGTTGTGTTATTTTGCTATTCTGTTCTTTTTTATTGTTTTTATATTGAGGAAATGCAATTCACGTAATTCAATAGCAAAAGGCTCTCCACAGATGTCCTGGAAAGCAGGGTTACTCACACCCCCTCTTTCCTGCATGTGTGCGCGCTTTTGGGTTTCCTAGTAACCCGCGCGCCTGTGCCGGCGTGTCCGCGAAGCGCGCACTCGCGAAGCTCGTGTGGAGCTCGCGAACACGCAGGACCAGAGCGCCAGGATCATACGCGCAGGAAAAACACGAGAATGTGACTGGAGTGTAAAGGATGAAGGATGCGTTCGCTGGAAAAGGTCACGCGAATTGCATGAAGAGCGCTGGGAGGAAATCTTAACACAGCCGCCAAGGATTACCACTAACGCGCACGCATCGCGGCTTTTTGTAGGGAACGGGAATACCGGGAATGGGGGATCTGATGTTTCGCCAAAGCAGGTGAGTTCTTCGTGAGGATGATGCTTGTTGGCGAGGAGAAGTTATTAATCGCCGCCGCTGAACGTCTCATCCCAAGATCTCTTCTGTCAGGGTTGCCACTTAACAATTGGGTGAACTTCGGCGTTCCTTGCGTCTGTGGAGACGAGATGCGCAGTTAGATGGAGGAGAGGTGAAGCGGGCTTGGTGAAGTGCCGCGATGCCGGTAAAAGTAACAGGAGGCGAGGATCTCTTGCACTTGTTACACCCCATCTGCACCGCAAGCGAGCGTCGCGACGCGACAAATCCAGGACGCCCCCGGTAAAAGCGCGCGTTGGAGCTTTCTAGTAGCGTCGCGTCGCGTCCCGTCGCTCGCATAAAAAAAGTCTTTGATTGGTGGAAAAGGGCACCGACGTCAGGATTCCAGCCGCAACCTCTAGCGACGATTCGGGGAGTTCTGTCGCGCCGCGCCGCGTCTTCCATGTTGCGTTCGTGTTGCGCGTTGATTCCGTTACTAACCGACGATTGGATGCATGTTTTTGCTTATGAGATTATGAGAGTATTGTAAATTCATTGCGAACGTTTAGCATTTATTTTAAATGTATGTGCAATTCGTTATATAATAATAAAAATAATAATAATGAAGCGTTCCATGCGATATTTGCATAGCCTACATACAGAAAAATATTTCATAAAATGTGCATATATTTGTGTACTCGAGTCTTCAGATGATTTCAGATTTTTTGTTTATGTACTTAAACATTTTATCACGAAAAGGCTACATTTTTAAACTACGGATGCGTTGAGTGGGAAAACGAATGAAAGAATTTGAGAAATTGGAAATGTGAAACTGCTTTGGTGGTGACACGCATTCAACAGATCATCTTAACGTTTGCTCGTTTCACATGAACAACAACAACAACAACAACAAAAATGAAATACAGCAACTTTGTGTAATAACGTGTTAAACTGGCTTGTGTCAGGGCTGCTCGTATTTAATTTAATTCGAGGCTCAGACAGACAGACAAGTCAAATTGTAGTTTGAAAGATTTGGGAGACGATTTGCACTGAATTGCAAAGCAGAGAGAAAGAGAGAGAGAGAGAGAGAGAGAGAGAGATGTGCCTCAGAGTTGTCATGGTGATTTGGTGAATAAGCAATTGTCCGTAAAGGCAACATATTAAAAGGGATTGCTGTTGCCATTCTCAATCAGTGAAGAGCATATTTCAGCTCTCGCTCGAAGGAGGGTTAGAGTTGGGTTAGGGTTAGGCTTATTTGGTTGTGAGAAAACATACTGCAGCTTAAGTGATTGTGATTGGTCCAAGTGGATGCTATCTCAAAGAAAGCCTAATTCCGTAGCCCTGCCATTCACGCTGCTTTATCTTGTGTTTTTACGGAGGGGAACCTATTTATGTGCTCTGGCATTTAGTGTCTTGAAGGATTATGCACGGTCCTGCTTTTGAATTTCCTCTCTCTCCCAATGTCTTTATTTGTATTTTGGCCTCGTACGCTGGTATTTTTGAAGTAGCCGCTGATTTAAATGCATTCTGAGTGACACATCCAAGTTCAGAGCTCTTCGCATCTTTCTGATGTCTGCTTTTAAGTAAAAGGAACAAGTTGTTAGAAACAAGCCGGTGTTTTTCATACAAACTGGATAAATCCGGAGCGTTTTTTTCTCGCTTGCAGCTCTGGTGCATTTTCATGTCAGTGTTATTTCTCGTTAAGCATTCTTATTCATGGTTATTCATTATCTTTTAAAAAATGTATGCGCCGACCAACATTTACAGTACACGAATAGCCTGAATATTTATTCTTAGGCCGCTATAAAGAAATAAATAAATAAATAACCGTTAAAAATATCCAAACGTGCTTTAAATGTAAGACATTAAGAGTTGTTTTCGGGGAATGTCTTGGATTATGTTAGCCTTCGTAGCCTGCATACGAGTTGATAAAATTTTATTCTAGAAAAAAAAAAAATGCAATTAAGGGAAGGAAAAATTCTATCATACTCTCTTAATCAAGTCTAAATATCATGTTTGATTTAAATATTGTTTTGGAGAATAAAATAGGTTTATTGCTCTTTAGTGTGGTTAGTGTGTGTGTAATAACAACTTAATAACAACTAATACACAGATTACATGGTTATAAAATATTCAGGAAAATGTCCTATTTGTCGGAATGACTCTTTCCCACAGTTTAATGGTATCATGGTCAATAAATCTTGAAGATATGCTGCAACAAATCATTGGTAGCTACTGGGTTTTCCTGTTTTCATTGTTACTACAATTTTCCATTAACCGAATGATGGGAACACTTTGATGTCGCGCATGAAAACAGAACTGGAAAGTCAGAAAACAAGAAAAGGCCCACAGCATCAATCCCGCCGCCATAGTCTCTCACTGTTAGATCAAATCAGGTGATCTGTTCTCTGAGTCTCCTTTATTGACCTCCATGGTTGAAAAACACTACACTGTTGCCATCACTCAGATGAAGGTCACTCAGAAGACAGTAATTCATCTGGTCTGTGTTTTAGCGTAAAGCGTCTGAAGGCAGAACACTGCAGAACCTGCTGGAGAAGTGAACGCGAGCGATGACTGATGTGGTTTTCTGTGTCAGTTTATCTGCTGAATCTGAACTCAATGAATATCGTCTTGAAGTGTCTTTTCAGGGATGAGAAAACACTCACGCGGCTTTTTACATTCCAGGCTGGGGTTGCGTTTCATAGCTGTAGATATCACAAGGAAAATCAAATATGACATTATGTTTGGCTTAAAACAAAATAAAAGCTATTGCTATGGCCATTGACGTGTTTTTTGTGTTTTTTTGCATTGTAATTTCATTCCGATTAAACCCATATGCCCGCTAATTTACTATAATGTGTTTGATATTTTACACCATTTTCGTTATTGTCAATGATGTGCTATTCCAAAAATGTATACAGTTATAATTTTGAAATAATTCATATTTTTAATCATCATAGCAGTTAATTTTACAGCAAATTAAAGCAAATGCACACCTTATGGAAGAGCATAGTATGTGTGTGTGTGTGTGTGTGTGTGTATATATATATATATACATATATTATATATATATATATATATATATATATATATATATATATATATTTTTTTACAATTTTACAATTTTACAATTTTACAAAAAAGCATTTCAAGTATTGGTAAAACAATTTACGTGAAGTTTTTATATTTTCATTTCAGTGACTTTCATATTTTTGTGGCTTTCTGAAATAAACACAAACATGTTACAGACTTCCCATAGTGTTATAGACTTACTTAAACACGCTTATCATCTTCAGCAGAATCTCGATACACTGATTTCTCTAGCAAAACCCATTTTTAATTTGTCACATAACACAAACACACGTTTATTCTTTTCTACAATCCTACTCAAATACAATGTCTGTTTTTAAACCGTTTTAAAAGGGATAGCACGGGTCCAGCAGTGATGCACACACATCAGAGTAAATAGCAGAAGAAGATAATAGGCTTGATTTTACAGATCATTTCAACTTCCATATTCCTTTTGCTTTTGTTACGAGCTGAATTTAATGGCAGTCTGCAGGATGTGAGCAGCGCTCTTTGAAAAGGCTGCTGGTGTGCGCTAGGTACGACACAGTGTTTGTCTTTGTGCTTTAACTGGCATGTGAACGCGTTTGTATAAAGCACACACACATGCGCGCTTAATAGCCGTTTCAAAGATTTAATGTCGAGCGGTATCTCGCACGCATGTCTTTCAAAATGTCTCCTTGTGTCCTCTACAAAACCCGCTGAGGTTTTCCGTCAATCAGACGGGTCGCTCCAGGCTTACTTCGGTTAGAGGAGCTTTACACGTTTGTCGGAGGTAACAAAAATGATTGGTGAAGTAATTCAAATCTTTTCGGACGAACTAGTAAATAGGGGTGTGCGAAAACAGAACAGTTTAAAGGCTAAAAGGGAAAAGATAAGCCTGCATATCCACTTCATATCAGTCTCTTGGCAAGAGAGATGCCACTAAAAAGCAACAGGAATGGAATCTAAATGTTCTCAGCCAGCATTCCTCTGACCTTGTCTCAAAAGATCTCTTATACTCTCATAAAGCAGACTAAAGCGCAGCACTTCCCAAAAAGACAAGGACGCCTTTATTCCTGGCTCCTTATTTCTGTTCTATTTACCAAAGGGTTGGACAAATGACCTTGCAACAGCTCTTTTGTAACGTTATACAAATCCGAGGCTTCTACTTCTGTTCACATGACCGACTTGACCGCAAGTTGCAATAGCATCCGTGTCTTACGTAGCTACAAAATGTAAAGTTAGGTTAAAGATCTATCCATCCAGGTGGTAAAACATTCCAAAAGATTATTTCTCTTTTTTAATCACTTGACTGTAAAAGGCTTGACAGGATATATTCATTACGTACTGCAGTAATCTTTTTTTTATACTGTATGCACATGTAAGTGTGGTCAAATAACCGCAATGTCTGAAGCTTTTGTTCTAAGCTATCTGGAATACTTAATATTCACGTCTTTTATAAAGAATGTTCACGCAATATTGAAACTGTATGCTGTTGACAGGGAATATTGATTGCATCATCATTTAGTTCAATTAGTTCAGTCATTATTTCACATAAAGCTCAAACAGCAGCGCTAGAGTAGACTTTAAATCAGTATGACAGCATATTACACACAGAGGCAGTGAGAGCCTCTTATTGGTTGTTTCATGCTCAGAAGAGACGGCTCTAAAAATGCATCATGCTCCATCTATCTGGAGACACGGAGAGAAAGAGAAACAACGAGGGAGTTAGCTCCATAGTTACAGCATTCAACCGTTTGTGAATATGTATATGCTAGGTGTTGTGACGGTAGCCCAACAAGGTGAAGAGGTTGAGCCTGGGTTTTATTTTTTTATTAATTTGATGTTAAAGGGTTGCGCTCTGGAGTTCTTCGGATAAATGAACAGAGATAAGGCCTCGAGAGGCAGTTCCCAGAGGCTATCATTGATTCCTCAGGGCAGCCTTTTAAGGAGCTTAGCAAAAGCTGCTAGCAGGAAGACCATGTAGAATAGAGCAAATGGGCCACATCTGAACGCCTCCATCAAACCTATATGTGGGTCACGACCATTAGGGATTTAATAGCAGTTCTTTTCTTCATCCTTTTGTTAATTTTATAAGGTTGTAATGGGTAGCGCGCCGTAACAAGAATCCTTTTAAATGTACAGTTCAAAACCGGCTGCGGTGGATGCCAGAAATTCAATGCGAACGAAAGTACAGTACATGACAATGTTTCAGGCGTTACGTAATGGCGGTTTGGTGCATTAGCCATATAGATCGCACTGAATAATAAAATGCTGATATGCCGTCCTACTTCAACTAGTAAAATCTGCTTTGTGTTTAAACACTTCAGATGATCCATGGCTAATGAATATAAGCTTATTGTGTTGCTCACAGTATTGCCTATAAACAAACACAAAACACACTACAGTAATGCAGTCATAAATAGGAAGCAAAAAATATATATACTTAGTTATTAGTGATAATTGGTCCCTACGCTAAAGCGTTAACGAAAATGCTGCACACTGTAAACTGAAATATGAAATTATATGACAGCCCTTTATTTTAGGGCCTTTTAATTAGTTACATATTAGCATGCACATTAATGCAATATTAGCAATTTATTAGTAGTAATTAAGCACATATTAATGCCTTATTCTGCATGACGTTTTTATCTCTAATCCTACTCGATACCCAAACCTGTCAACTACCTTACTAACTATTAATAAGCAGCGGATTAGGAATTTATAGTTCATAGTGAAAAAGTGTTCCTTATTCTAAAGGATGTTTGAAATTGCACCAATATAAATCTACAGTTATATCTATAAGTAAACCATTAACTTTTTTATTTCATGACGGGAACAGAACAATCCAGTCAAGTTTGAAACGCGGGAAGAACCAAAGGAAAATAAAGCAAGTGTGATTGTGAAGACAATGTTACTTGATTGCGCGTGTGACATAGATTTCAGTAATGGGTTTGCACCCTAGGCGAAGAGTTTTGAAGGCCTCTGCGGCTGAGGTCCTACTGTATTTTCGCATCCTCTTCAGAGATTTAAAGCAAGGTCAAGCTGTACATACAACCCATTACTGAGGAATTAACATACAAAAGCCAGCAAGCCTTGTCAAACAAGAGCTGAAAGTAGAAGGTCAGGCTGCGCTGAAGCACGGTGGGCCTGTGAAGTGGAAAAGGGGGTGATAAATGAGAGCGTTACGTCTGGCGTATGTTAACGGATTGAGACGCTAGCTCATGGAGAGCGAGCGGCTGCAGTAATGCTGCGGATTATTGAAGTCTCTCCAGCTTTGGTCAGCCAGACCAGCCGTTTGCTCCAGGGTTAGAGAGTGCAGATAGATGCATGCTGCTTGGTTTGCAGTGGGCAGCAGGGTTACCCAACACATCAATCCTGCACTCCATCACATACAGAGACTGTTTACTGAACACTTACTCAGCTGTGATAGAAGTGGGAGGGTGAGACCTTTGAAGTAAATATGTGTTAAAATAACCCGTGAGTCCATCTGCATTCAGGGGGTTGATGCGACGTATCTGCAGCACGAGGTGGACTGATATTTCTCCGGAGTTGTCAGAAGATCTGGCTACCTGTGGAAATCGGATTCCCAAATCAAATGGGTGCTAACGCTATTACCGTTTCCACGTGGATATGATTGCTATTGCAAAAAGGGTTAATGGTAAATTCGTTACATCTCGTGTTATTTTTATTCAGAAACTGTACAGTTCTAGTATTGTGAATAATTTTGACCCGTAGTATGACCTCTACACTTCACCGAATCTAGTGTACACCATCTAATCTCCATTCATATAACGGTATTAATATTTAAATATTTGCTGTTCCTCCAGGATTCGCAGAGATCAGCGCGCGGAACCTCGCCTGCATGATAACTCACTTCACTTCCACATGCAATATTAATATATTTTGATCATTACACTGACTCTAATTTTATGCTAGCATGACATTAATAGAGTACATATATTTTACCCTAAATATAGGGTCATTTCACGTCTAGTGGTCTGAACGTTGTAAAGTTGGTCGCATTTTTTAACTCTTTCCCCACCAGAACTTTAATGACCGCTAGAATATTTGGCAAAACTTTATTTTCGGATCACTTAACACTTAAGTGGACTCTTATTCTCTATTAACTGCAACTTTACCCTCAATAAATTAGTCATTTGCCGCTTCTTTACAGTAAGCGAGGTACTTGTTAGGTTTAGGTTATTGGGTAGGATTAGGGATGTAGAGTAAGCTCATGTAGAATAATGCATTGATATGTGCTTAATTTGTTGTAATAAATGGCTAATATTCTAGTAATATTCATGCTAATAAGCAACTAAGTGACCCTAAAATAAAGTGTTTCATACTTCTTGATAGTTTGTGGCTACAGCACTGATGTGTCTTCTACCGAAGTCTATTTTTAAACTAAGGCCAGGTTGGCGAGGCCTTTTTAAAGACAGTCCTTGTCCTTTATGAAGCTTACAGCCCATCTGTGCACAGATGCTTCCCAAAACCACCTCGCTTATTAGAGTAGCCCATTCCCCTGTGACAACACGACCGTATCAGCATAAAGAGCACACATTCCGGAATATTAATAAGACATTAATCTGTCACATGCAAGAGCATGTAAATGAACGTGCGTAGTGTGTTCTTGTTTTTCCCGATTAGCTGAAATGATCTTTAGAGAGACGAGCTGCCCAGAATTTGCCCTAAATTTGGCACTAACCGAAAATGGGTTTGCGCCCCAAATTTCCCTAGGAAAATAGTTTAATGTGAAATCAAAGAAAGTGAGAGCCAAAAATGAATAATCAATTATCAACCTACCTCAACGGAATGCCAAGATGCTAATGTTGTTGTTCGTATTTTGTTCCTAATAAATCTTAATACGCTTGCATTGTCTTGCATAAAGATAGTTGCACGGGGTTCGGAATGACATGAATGTGTAATTTCGGGGTTCTTGTGCGTATTATAACGCTGCCTAATGAGCCATCGTTTTTTTAATTAGGTTATTTGCGCTGCCGCATATTGAATCTTTAATATCACCACATATAGAGGCTTACCTCGGAATCGAGGTCATTTCAAAAATAGACGGCTGGATTTAGACCCTAAGAAGTGTACAGTGATGAATTTGTCGTTGTGGGTCAGTGTCACAGTGGTCTGGGTGAAGGAGACAAGGAAATAGAGTCATTATGGGAAATTCCCAAGCCTCTGTCTGCTTGGCAAAGACAGCGCTCCGTGTCTGGGGAACGTTAGATTATGTTTGAATTGTCATCCAAAGAGCAGACAGACCAGCTGCATTGTGTATCCTGCAATTTCTTTGCCAGAATCAAGCTAAATTGATCGGTCTATCAGCACTTGCTTTGAAACATGTAATTTGCAAAAACAGAAATCAGGTACCGTGTCTGAATCGGCTCGCGAGCGCGTCGTCTACTTGCTCTTGGCTGTACCTTGTCTAGGACGCATATAGGTGCACGTGGGAGATGCGGAATGAATAGAGGGCTGAAGAGGGTGCAAATCAGAGAAGTGAAATGGAGGACGGGGAAAGAGCTTTTGAAGATGATGGCTAAGATGTAATGAGCCTCTTCGTGCAAACAGGTGATGCGGGATCTGCTCGTATTGGTATATTTCTGCATGCGGTGTGGCGAATAAATGAAGTGCAGGATACGAATTCTTGTTTTCAGTTCAGGTAGTTTAAAAATGCCTAAAAAATGCATTAAAGAGTGTATTAAGTTTTTTGTGGCATACAAACCCTAACCCTAACTGTATTAAGCAAAGCGATAGCATGCCTTACTCTTGTTTTTAAGCTGACATGAAGCAGTGTTCAAAGGATGCATTTGAAGAACATTTCAGTAGTTTGTTACTGTATTTATAAAAAATCTGTGTTAACAGTGCACATTATTAACTAGCTGTTTATTAGCATGGCTAACATTAGCATATAGGCTGTTTTTTAGTGCTCATGAAACACATATTCTGCTTGACCGTATACTATATACGTAATCCTACCCAATACCTAAACTTTAGTCTACCTACTTATTTAGCAGAAAATTGGAAGTTTGTTGAAGCAGAAGTTTAAAGCGTAGTCATATCTGACCTTAAAATAAAGTGCGACAGAAATGAAGTTCTGACTGTTATTTGTTCAGTGCTAAGCATAATTAAAATATTTACATTCCATGACATTTTAAATATATTTATTTTTATAAATATATTTATTTTTATGTCTTCGCTATAACCTGCACTGATGAATCACACGCTGCAAGATGAGAAATTAATACGAAGATGATTTTGTGTAGATTATTTCAAATGCGCTATGTTAAAGATCATTAAAACCAACAATCATTTTAGGCGTTTGGAAACTGCACCATTGCCTGGGAGCTAGAGTGCTTTATTTGCTCATCATGTATCAGTGCAATGGGAATGACTGTAGGAAATGTAAGTATATTAGAATAAAATGAGACACTTGTGAAGAAATAGTTCATGCAAAAATGAAACTTGCCGTCATTTACTCTCCCTCACGTTGTTCCAAACCCATATGACTTTCTTTCTTTGGCGAGAGGCATGAAGCAGAATGCCGTTAGAGACAGTCACCATTCGCTTTTCTTTGCATTGAAAAAAGATGCAATAAAAATAAATGGTGACTGGAGCTGTCAGTCTCCATTGGGTTTAGTAAATGATGACAGAATCGTTCATTTTGGGCGCTGTCCCTTTAAGAACACAGTATTTTCACCCTATATTCTCTTGAGTCAACAACACTCTAATCCTAGTTTTACTGGAAGTGTTTTCCTCGCTACAATCAGCAGATGCTCTTGATTTGCAGGAAAACTGACAAGCACACGGTTCATCTTGTGTTCTCTCATTATACATGCTTTTTTTTGCAGGGCACACTCAAGCTTTCCGTTTGTTGATGTTTTCATGACGTTTGAAACTAGAACAGAGACCGAGCCACGTGCGTGTCTTTACCACGGCATAGAAAAATGCTGCGCTTAATACACAGTATGCGTTATTATTATTAAATAAACACAAAAACAAACAAATCTCGTTTGTCATGCTTATATGATTTTTGTTTGCTTCTTCGCTTTTTGCATTACAGCTGTAAAACTACAGTACTAATATCTACGTCTGTCTTCATTTTTTCGAGACGAAACCTTCATTTCTCTGAAAACATCCACAGATCACGAGCAGCTCATGAATAAAAGAACACAGTGCCACGCTTCACTCTGAAAAAGAGGCCGCATACACACCACCAGTCAAGTTTTCGAAATGTTTTTAAAGAAGTCTCTTTTTCGTTTCGAAGTACAGCAAAAACAGTAAAGATTTGAGATATTTTATTGTTTACAATAACTGTTTTACATATTTTACAGGAGGAATATATTCCTGTGATTTCATTTGCACTTGCGTCGTATTTTCAGCAACATTCCTCCAGTCACGTAATCGTTCAAAATTCATTCTAATACCCTGATTGGCCCTCCCAAAACATTTATTATTATTCTCTTTTTATTTATTTCTTAACTTTTTTCAGGTTTCTTTGATGATAATAAATATAATAATATTTTTAATATATATATATATATATATATATATATATATATATATATATATATATATATATATATATATATATTTTTTTATTTTTTTTTTTTTTTTTTTTTTTACATAATAGCACTAAGCCAGGAAGTCTTATATTGCACAGTATGTTACTTTTCAGAGAAATAAGTTAATATACATTGTTCTCATCTACTGTAGGTACATCAAAAGAGCATGATGATCCAGTACTCAGTATATAATACAGCAGATGACTGAAACAATATGCAGGCTACGGCTGAGAATATTTCTTTTTCATAACATTTGGAAAAACGCTCTCATCAGAAATGCACCTGTGAGGCCTAATAACGTTCTCAAGTTTAGGCAGCTTGCTAAGTTTAGGTTGGATTGCTAGTATGCAGTGCTGCAGGGCATACAACAATTGCTTAAAACCACTTTCTAAAAACTTGCTTACAGTGGCAGAGATGATACGCTTAGTTTACAGAGCAGACCACGAAAATTTCATTACAAATCTGCTTTGAATACATCCCCATTTCCTCTAATAGAATACTTGGATAATCTGCTCATAGACTTTAATGTTGTCAGACGTATCTGGCATCATCCTTTCTTTGACCCTTGCGTGACCCGGCGTCTAAACCACATATGGCCTGACGAATGCTTTTCATTTCGTAGAGATGCTTTTACCTTGAATGGCACGAGCCTGAATAGATGAAATCATGCAAATACTCGGATGTAGTTCCTGTAAAGCCGTGAACGGACGATACATTTGCATGATGGGGCAATTCTACAGGAATCTCTCTTATTTCAACACAAGGACACTGTGCCCCGCAGCGATGATTGTTCCTCTTCCTCAAATACTTAAATATGCCTGTGAAATTGTTCAAAGCGCATTTATTCTAAGCGTGCAATATGTGACTCAACCCATTCTACTAGGGCAGTCTGAGCTTTTGTTGGCAACAGTTTATTGAAATAGGAAGTAGAAGGCACAGGATGAGTGTGTTACCACAAAAGATGCAGGAACATGTGACATGGCTCCTTGGGGGCCTGGCGTTCTTTGTCTGTTTGTGGCCCACTTTCTTCCCAGCGATGTCCAGTGGTTTATAATGGAGAGAGGGGGGGAATGCGGTAATGTGAGTCGGCGACTGGTGAATGAACGGAGATGAAAGCTTTCCAGAGCATTAACGAACAAATCACCAATCCATGGTTCATCAGACGTCAGAGATGCGTCGCCCTCCACATCTTCAGAATTCGCGGCTGAGTGATTCTCTGTATATGGCACTTCGCTGCGCGAAATCATATCGCATTAAAAATGTCTACCCAAGGGTATCGCGTTTAGTTTCAAAAAGTTTGACAAAAATAGAAACCTAAGAGTTCACTGAGATCCGCTTTTGTCTTAAGTCACGCATGTTTGCTTGGCTGCCCTCAGTCTTACTTGAAACTCCAGTCTTACAAAAGCTATGGAATAATTGAGATTTTTGCTCACTGTGTTTTAATGTCCAATATTCACTTTAAAAAAAAACATGAACTACGACTTCCTCAATAAACGCCTACTTTGCTGCTTATTAATAGTTAGCAAGTAAGCAAGGTATTGGGTAAAATTATGTCGAAGATGGTGGGAATTGACCCCTAAACTATAGTTTTAATAGTGCTTTAAGTCTATTATGCTCACCGATAGTGTTTGGGAAAGTTATTTTTAAATGTAATGCATTATACTACATTCTAATATGATGATGATCTGGTGGCAGTTATACCTAAATTCATCCACTTGGAAATAAATATTTGATAAGTATGTCCAGCTACCGATGCAATATAAACCAGCTCTTTTAAAATGTCAAGAGGTCGAAAAGCCACTGTATACAAAGATCTTCCTAGCTAATCATTTTTGGCCTCTAAAGTCATTCTTAACTTGTTGTGCCTATCTTCCCAGCCTTATCGAATGAAGAAAAGATATGTTGTAACGCTGCAATGGTTTCGCCCTTAACTCAGCAAATATGAGAGAAACCCGCCAACGATCGGTGACAAATTTCCTAAATCCCACGCTGACGCTGAACGTTAAGACAAACAGTGGCACAATAAAACAGAGCCCATCGTTTTTATCTGGCAAGCCCACACAACCGAGTCTCAGATTTACAGCGTCTGATGCCCAGCAGCACCAAATCTTCAGAGCACGGTTGCCACTTCTATTGCTTATATATAGTTACTGGGAAGAGAGGCAAATGTGCATGACTTATATAAACATATCACCCATCTGGGATATTTGTTTTCTCACCTATGAACAATTACAGTGGGAGGCTATGAAATATGGATTCAGGGCGGCATAAAGCTTTCGGCAGTCGTGAGCATTTCTCATGTCTGATTTAAATATGCATGTTTGCATTGCTCTAATGCAGCTCCAATGATGCACAGTTCACAAGCGAGGAACAAACAGTAGCTAAAAGAGATCGTTTTCATATTGGCTTTACCGCTGGATATCAGTTTGTGCTCCGCGGAAGGTTCAACCAAGAGCAAACGGAAAATGTGTCTTCATCTTTTTTTCTACTGTTTGCAGAACAACTGGACAGATTAGCATTGCACGTGTCTTGCTAGACTTCTGCGAGACAAATACATTTGCAGAATACTAAAATTTGTCATTGGCTTTGTTATAGTATGTTGTCTGCGCAGGCACCTACATCCTGACCCTCATCCAACCTCGCACTTGACCCACTTGCAATGCTCCACATAAGCATTGACGGTAGTAGAATACCTTTAGCATACCTTATTACGTGTAATATACGTGGTTAACTACACAGAACAATCTATGATTTCTTCAACGGGCTATATATAGACCTAACGGACATTTTTTAGTTTCATCTGCCATCTTGGATTTGGGATATGATTCTTCTCCGAGTTTGTTGCAAGATAAAAAGTGATTGATGCAACAGGACAACATCTAAAGGTCTTAGGATTTAGCCCAAATAAAGTATTTTAGGCTATCCAAAACTCCTTTTTACTCCAACTGTGGTTTACAGGAGCAGAGTTTGCATTAAGAAAGACTTATGACTTCAGAACAGTGTTAACATGCTGCAAAACGTGAAAACCGAACGTTAGCATCAAGTATACAGCTTCATATTGTATGTGCGGGTTTTCGAACACAGTAGCTTTTTGAATTCGAGATCTGATATGATTCCTTTGAATCGTGGTTCAACAGCTCAAACCAGCTCAGGCAAGAACGGCACGGTTGCATCAGCGAAAGCATTTTTATATCACAAACGTATCTATCGATGCATTTATATGTATTCATTTATTTATTGCCAGCACTTATCAGGTAGGTTTAAGCTTGGGCTTTGTTATTTTTTCAACGAGATGGGTTTAGGGGCATCATCGTTATAGCGTCGCTCACCTGACGTTTGAATGCTTACTTTACATTTTTAGTCGCGTTGCAGAAAGATGCCGCAAGCACATATTTTCAATGAGCCTGGGTTGATTTTAGGAGGGAGCGTAATTAAGTTGCCTTTTGAACCGTTCGTGTCAGACTTGCATTACGTAGAATTTCCACAATACTGTTTTGAACTTTTTAGTCCTCATTAATAAAGACTATGATTTCTGTAAGATAAGGCTTTTAATAATTATTTTATTAGTCAAGCTGCAGTGAACATAGAGGCACGCTGTCTTGATTAATAGCTTTTATTAGAGGAATCATTGTGCCCGTTTCTTTGTGATATTCCACACACTTGAGGCAATGTGACCTTTTTTGTTAGTCTTTTGTGTTTGACCTCCTTTCTAAGTGCCTTTCCCCTTCATTGGCAGATACTTACAGTACGTGTTTATTTTTGTAATCCTTATTAAAATATTTATGTCTGCGTCAGGCCTGTAATCTGGCTCATGTCATATCCTTATCCCGTTTCCCAAAATTATTTTTTGCTCCGTCAATAAAGGTGTCAAAAATGGCCAAATACATATTTCCATCTGCATCCAGCTTGTGTAAGCTCTCTGCTCAGATATATTTTAAAGACCGAATGCAAACTGTTTTCATTTCAGATAAATGCGATTATGAGAGCAAACTGCATTGAACAAGAAGCACAGAGAGACTTTCATTTCAGACAGAGATAAACATCCTCACTTATGTGACATATTGTTTATATATTTGGCAGCTGCTTTTACCCACAGCAACATAAAGTGCTCAGAGTTTATATTTTGTCAGTTTGTGTATTCCTGGGAAATGTAGCTGCTGGTGCTTGTGCAACGCTATAGCAGCTAAAGAAATGCTAATGATGAAAATACTGTCATGATTCACGTCCTCGTTTCTTTCCAAACCATTTCCGAGGAACATTCTGGTCACTCTTGTTAATGTAACGACGTTTTATAAAGCCTGAATGGATGAATGAATGAATAATAATTAAATCAGCCATCCATAATGTATCATTTTTTCAGGTGTCATTTTTTTTTTGGGTCTCCATTTGGGTTTTCATTTTCAGTTTTCCTACAGGAAAAGAATTAGATGTATTCTCATAGAGTGGCATTGTGCCTGAACCATGAAATCTCTTTGCCGAACGCTCATCTGAAACGCGATGAAACCAATCCGTTGCAAGAAAAAATATCATCTCAATTTCCTCCTCTTGGTTACTTTTTAATTCATTTTTCACATGCTGACTGGAGCATTTCAATAAAGCAGGTGTATACCTTCAGCAAAGCCCTAATTAAAAAGTCTGAAGACTCATAAATTACCATTTTACAGAATCATTTTGCTTCTTGGGAAGCGTTTGTAGTCTATAGTATTTATTTAAATTGGTATGCTAAATTCATATTTTCGGTGATCGCTCACGCCGCTGATAAAGAAACAATTCCAAAGCAATTAAACGGAGAGGCTTGAATGCTTTGGGTCATGATAGCGCAATATTGGCCTTCTTTAACTCCACCTGTTTTATTAGTAATATAGCAAAGAGGATTATTTCCCAGCTGGCGTTCATTTCACTTTGCTTGAATGCCATGAGAATTTAATCATATATCATTGTGACGACTGTCAGCTTTGTTATTTGCTGTGCTCTCGTACCCTTGGGGGTAGTAAAAGTCCCATCTGTGAACCTGTCTCCAAAAAGCAGAGGTATCTGTTTTGACGCATCACCTGCAATGCAGTTTTTGATTCTTAGTGCTGTTTGCGAAGATGAGCATCGCTATCACTACCGCTTACGTGAAGAAACCCCTAACTTCTAATGTACCTTGACCAACATGTACCGTCTACTATTTCTCTTCCGTGTGACTGCGCGGTTAAAAATGCATGAATAAAAATACAATTAAACGAAAAAACTGAAATAATGAGATAAAAAGCATTCCAAACACCCTAACATTTTCATGTCAATTAGGCACATTTTTCCCCCAAATAATATTCTAATTACCATAATGCGCTTTTTTGTCATTTTCATTTTCTCAATGGTGATTCTCATTAATTCAGCTGTACAGTAAAGAATGTTATATTAACAGGGAAAGAAAGCTTAACCTTTTCTGTGCTTTCAGCACTGTTATCGCTTTTGTCCTCATCTAGGTACCTCTTACATTGCAGCGACAATAATTTGGTGATGTGCCGTGTGTATAATGTGAGTCTGATTGGCTGGTGCAGTTGTTTTTTGCTGTACGGTGTTTACTGTTGTGCGTTTGTGTGTGTGTGTGTGGTGTTGAACTAGTTAGATGTGCAGCATTGTGGGTGGCTAACTCTGTCATTACCGGGCTGTGTGCGTGTGTGTGTGTGTGTGTGTGTGTGTGCGCGCATGTGTGTGTGTGAATAATGACCAGAAGAAGACAGTCGTGAGTGCTGTGCTGTAGACTCAGGAGTCAGCAGTAATGACAGTGCAGTCTCCCGCCCATAGAAATGGTCCTAAAGTGCTTTCAGAGAAGAAACAGCACAACAGTCATAACTTATATTAAGCTCAGTTATGTGGTGTTCAGTCTGTAGGATATGTCCACTGGATGTCAATTAGGCGTTACATTTCACCAAAGGTTCGTGGAGTACTGACAAGTAGACTTATTCATTTATCTATAGTTCGAGTTCTCCTGCCCATCCATGGTCCTGACGGTTAAGGGTAAATGAATTTGGTTTGCTGTCCTGTAGAGGCTCAAACCCCCTTGTTTATGATTATGTGTAGGCCAAATTATAACGAAAATACCGTCCGAAAGCTACCGCCTTTCACCCAGCATCCAACCCGAAGCTCCTTTAAGAAGATCTCATTCGAGACCTTATTTCCAAGTCTCATAACTTTTCGTCAAAAGAAAGAAACAGAAATGTAGCAACGTAACAGTGCCGTGACAGGTGATGCATTGCTTATTATTGTTTGGCAGTGCTGTGTGTTTGAGCTGCAGTGCATAAATCAAACACTAGCTCTCTGGACACATTTGGCTACAGCTGACCATGGCTGGAGTTAGAGGACGATGCTTCTGTTTGCCTTTTCAAGTAACACCAGTGTTCTTTGCCCTTCACCGGGACCCTAATGTTCGCTTACTGAATTTGATTTCCAGTGACTCACATGGGTGAGTTTTCAGCTTGTCTATTATTTAGTTTACTGCGAAATTGAAGGTTGTTTAGAGTCGGGACAGAAAGATGGATTTAGATCTTAGCGGTACGTGTTTTGCATGTTGTCTTGAACGAAATCTTCCCGGGCTAACAGGCCAATCAAAGTACGCTCCGAAGAATTTTACTTAAAACCACAAATGAAATCCATTTCATGGTGAAATGTCATTGGCCACATCTATGGTCATCCAGTAACGCTTCATCACTCGCATCACTCACAACACAAACCATGGCCTTAAGCTGCGTGTTTTAATTATAGACACTGCTGAAGATGAATAAAAAAAAAAATTAAGTGTATAAACAACAGCACTCAAATGTCAGACATCTATAAAAAAGCAGCTACTGCTGAATTTTTAAGTTGCTGCAAATCAAGGTTAGGTTTGAATTATGGCTGTGCGATAAACAATATAGTATTAAGATTGCTATAAGATTAATGCTGATGAAGATGATAAGCTCCGAACAGTTTTACTCCTCATGGATTCTTCTAACAGCCTTATCACGCAGCAAAAATAAACAACGACAGCCAATCAGAGAATGAGTCTGAGGGTCTCTGTTTGAATGAATTGCACCGAAAAACACAAACGCACATCATGCTCAGTGTTTTCAAAAAAGTCAAGTCAAGTGGCTTTTATTGTCATTTCAACTACATATAGCTGTGCAGTACATAGTGAAATGAGACAACGTTTCTCCAGGAGCTGGTGCTACATGGAGTCACGCTTACAACACAATACAAAAGAACTTCATGTATTGAACTAAGACAGTGCCTTAGCCACATGAAGTGCAAAGTGTGCAGATTAGTGCAAACAGCAAGGGAGTACAGTGCAAACCCAGCGTGCAAACTAGTGCAAACAGTGCAAAGACAAAAACAGCCAATACGCTAGTAATATGCATGCTAATAAGCAGCTAGTTAGTAGTGCATAGCGTCCCCTTGCTTTTTAAATGCAGATTCAAACGTGATTGCTCTTTTGCTTTAGCTCAGAGTTGTAATTGAGTACAAGCTTGACAGCACCCACACTTTTTGCTAAAGCGCCGTCGTACCCTGTACTTTTTACACCCCTGCCGCGTACATAAAAATAGAGCAGAGGGAACTCGCCGAATCCATCGAATACTCGAGTACTCGGCTGATTCATCTGTCAAGCGCCGGAGCAGTCAAAATGACCCAAATGCACATCCCCGGCGTTGGCTGTGTCTCGGTCGTGGAGCTGCTGCTGTCTCCACTTGTGGTGTGATGGCTGCTCCTGTCGCACGAAGGCATAATCAGCCCTGTTCCTCGACAGCCGAGCACAGGACGGAGTTTGAACGAAGACAAGGAAATTCTTGCAAATCCCCTGCTGGCACACTTGTCTCCACATTAACCAGCTCAGCCCAGCGTATTTCCCAGCCAGCCCTTTAGATTCACTCGTATTCTGGCGCATATTTCCGATTAACCTTTTTTGAGAGCTTTTGGGACAACCAAAAACCCTGCACGAGAATCGGTGGCCAAAAGCTGCGAGCGGCCAACGCGTGTGATATCTCTGCATGAGGTGTTTGCTCATCTGGAAGGAATTATATTGGCTCTGTTACACAGCTTTAACAGCAGTTTTTAAATGTAAAACACATTTTATGCTCGATTTTGCAATACACGTTGTTTTATTCAGCTACTTTTCTTGCAGGTGTTAGAGATTGTTAGCATTCAAGCTCTGTTTAATGGCAATAAAAAGCATGACAAGGTAATTTTTTCCCTGCAAAATTGATTGTCAAACCTTGTCAGCCAACAAGGTGCAAATAATGTTTGAATATGAATTTTGTTGTTTACAGCAAGATCTGTGATGAAGACTGCAAAACCGAACGATATAAGCAAAATTAAATCAGACGGATGAAGCTAATCTATTTTCAAGCGTTTTAACTTATAACATCTTGTGCTGATGAATGAAATGAAATGAGATTTACTGTACACGGAACGCTGACTAGCAATCAAAGGTTTTTTACACGCTATTCTTTATTTTTAAAGCAGTACATCGAATGATGCAGATTAGTTATATCATGAGAATGAAAATGAAGTGTGGGAATTATGCAGTGGCTAAAAATAATATGATAAAGATAAACATTTATTATTATGTAGTATGTATTGTGTAAAAAAATATCAAAACTACTTCAATATTTAATATTATAAATCTAATTAAATTAAATTAAATACATATAAAATAATGATTTGTTATATTTCCATTTGACTACATTATATTAATTTACTTTAATAGACATCATTTTTAATTAGAACTTTGTTTTAAATCATAATCAACAAAGAATCCTACATAAATGAATCAAATGGATAGCACAGAATCTAGAGGGGATTTAATGGCCATGAATGAAATAGCATCTTACTCTTTGTGGATTTTTGCTAAATGTTATTTTTACATTCATTCTCAAGGGGATCAAAAAATATAGAGAAAATATTCATGCACATCGTATGTTGCATCTATGCAATTACTTTAATGAGTTCACATATTCACTATTAAGTGTCGCTAAACTCCTAAGTTGCTGCTAAGTAGTGTTAATTATTACCGTCGTTAATTGTTATCAAACTAAATAAAAGATTTTTCACCCTCGCTTTACTTGGCATTGACCCATTTGTCTACCAGGATCATAAACCTAAATTCGTTCAGGTGTGTCTAAACTTTTAAGCGGTGATGTATGTGCTCGGCGAGGCTGTTTTACCCAGTCAGACGGCTCGGTAATTATCAGCCTCAGCATTAAAATTGACATAATGGATCACCTCTGTGCTTTGGTGTACTCAAGTCTGTTGTTAGCTTGTTGGCCATAACGTTAATTACATTTACATCAACTCATAACAGCCCCCGCCCCATCTGCGTCTGTTGTCATGGCAGTATCTCGTCTCTCAGAACCCTTTCCGTTTCACGTCGAACAATGTCGCTTTAATGACTGTAATTAGTTTTGTTGTGTTTTAACTCTTGACATAACTAATTCCGTTCATTATACGGTAACAATTTTGCAGTTAGATCTTTTATATTGCACGCCACCGACAATGCACCGTCTCATCGGATCTCCGTAAACACCGAATAAAGGGACGGGGAATATTTGGCTGCTGAATTAGCACAAGACGCACTGCCGTTGAACTGTAAGCGTTCTCTCTCCACATGTTAATGTTGTCATGGTAGGTCGGCTGCAAATGTCAAGGCACATCTTGCTATTAATAGAGCTCTAGTTTTACAGTTAACATCTGGGTCACGGTGAGTTTTTTTTTTTTTCCTAGCAGCAGTTAGTTCACATGCACCCGTCGAAATCCAGTTTTTGACAAGCCACTTTGCGCTACGCAAACGCGAATAGATAGACTCTAATAACAGCTTCTGAATTAACGCTGATTCCTGCCGCCAGCAGAAACAAGGCTCATGTGTCAGAATAATAACAGTGCCAGTCCAATCAGAGCTTCCATACTGCGATGGAAACACACACATAGCAAACAAACAATTTAATACACAATGGGCTCGAAATCAAGCGTCGCTGTAAGTATAGACTTCACCGCGTTGATTTGCAGGCTGTAAAAAAAAATGGCGTAGTTGATGTTAATTACCCCGGATGAACCCGAACTGGCACTGCACGCTTAATTCATAAGACCGACAAAGCGTGACGCATCCCAGTCTTCATCTTCAAAGGGGCAACATGCATGAAAAAAGAAGAAGAAGAAAAAAACCCAGGTGTAGCTGACCTACGAATGAACTGAGAAATGATATAAAGCTTGTTGTGTAGAATTACTCTAAGGAAATATCTGTTAGATTCTTGCCGGTGTATATATAACGAGGACACCCTTAATTAGCAGTGCCACATTGTTTATGCTGCGAGGTGTTGCAGCTCTTTCGGTGTGTGAAGCCTTCAATGGGAATTTTGGCCTTGTTGTTATGCTTCTATAGTCCTTTAATATTCTTTTAAGCATGCTTAATTGCGAGTGAGAAGCACTGTGCAACGACATCTAATGAATGTTCACTTTTTTGCCTGTTAGTGTTTGAATATCGTCTCTTTTTTAATTCTAGAAGGTGTTAATCATCGGCTCTATATGTTTTACGCCACGGCATCGCCTCTAAAGAGAGTAGTTACATTAATTAAGTGTGGGTGTATAAGCAGGTGTAGAAATTAGTAGGTTTTTGCTTCTCTCCAATATTCAGGGCTGCTTGTTAAAATAAATGCATACTCTGCATAACTTAATTTGCAAAAAAACTTTGAAGGAGGTGTTTAACTTTAGGATAACTTTAGTGTCCACCCAGGTGGTCAAACTAAATATATAATATATATATATATATATATATATATATATATATATATATATATTATATGGTATAATGCAGTTTAAAACCCTCATTTATGTAGTTTTAATATTTTAACATAAAAATGAATTACTACTACTACTACTTCTAATAATAATAGTAATCTCAGCCAATAATACAATTTCCAAAGAAATTGAGAAAATGCAATGAGATGATTTGTTGTCATGCTGTTGAGAGGCTCCAATGATGTCACTTCCTGGATGTCAAAGTTTGATGAAATATGTTCATAAAATGTTAATATGTATGCTTTTATTTATGTATGCTGTTTATTAGTTCATCACAAGCACAAAACTATGATGTAGTAATAGAAAATATTGTTCTGGGTAAATGAGTTTTTGAGTTTCTGTCTTTTTTGTTTAGTTTTTTGGACCCTTTAGGCATTCTACTAACTATAACTACATTTCAACTAGCAGTCATTCGAGTATTAGTAGACTAGTATATGTTAATCAACTTATTATTCCAATCTCCAACCCTAACCTAGCAGTCTGCTAATTCTCTAACCATACATGTAGTTACAAAATAGGACCGCGTGGGAAGAAAAAAGTATCCCCAAAAAGGTTATGTAAAAATGTGTCTCTGTCGTATGACCAGTGATCACTTTCTGATGCTTTTTATGCTCTAGATAACGGTTAGATAACACTTTATCTTACATATCAAATAGTTAACTTTCAAACAGAATTCATTTTCTAAACATATATTTTGTGATTAAAAAAAAAAATTGTATCCATTTTTAAGGAGAGTTCCAAAAAGTCCTGCAAAGTGGTTTCAAGAATTAAATTAATTCTCGCCAAAAAAATAAAAGCTCGCTCTATTTGAATACCTCGCATACGTCAGAAACCCTTTCAGTGCTCAGGGCAGATTTGCTTTCAGTGCGGCAGGAGTCTCGCCGTTCTGAACGGCTGACTGTATTTGCATAGCGGAGGATTATGGAGGGCCGACAGAATGGCCCCTGCGGTTTCTGAAAGGGTCCCTGGAGAAATGTTGAGCGATTAGCTACTTTAAATATCCTGCTGAGGGACTGTCTTTTGGTATTAGGTCCACCGTGGATCATTAAGACGATGAGCTCGGAGGGTCAGTTTTATTTAACAAACGTTAGCCCTGTGCTTCGGAACACGAACGCGGCATACGGGAGAAAAGCGGTTGTTTTCGTTATGTAAGTATAACAGGAGGAAGCTGAGAGAAATGTGTTTGGGGAAGTTGTGAGAAGCGTGGAGTCCTGCCCGCGGTGCTGGAAAGGTCTGTGTGTGGAGTTTATTCCAAAAACTGTGTGTGTCTGTATTCTTCTGTTCGGATGATAGAGTGCCTACACTTCACAGGAAGTAGATTCCCTCTCAGACTGCAGCGATGGAGGCTTATGGCAGCGGTGATAAGACACAATAAGAAGCGAGTACACCCCTTCACACCTGCTTAAAGTGCTCGATCAGCAGAAACCAAGCGTGTGAGCTGTGAGTAAGGAGGGAAAATTAAAGCAGGCTTTGCCGTCACAGTCACAAACGTGAAAATTCGAACGCATTTTGGTAATTATTAGTGGTCTTCGGTAAGGCAGACGATGCACGATGCAGCTATTTAAAGAGAGGTGCGCTGTTTCTTCTGTGGAAAACAGAACATCGTACGAATATCTTTGGAAGTAGGCCACAACCATCCAAGCAATCATCATAAATGCGAAGATCATTTTAAAAATCGGTTTTACAATGGAGCATTCACAGTGCTATCATTGTGTTTGATTTAAATAGCAAAAGTATTTCTGGAAACATTTCCCAGTGTAATCCTCGAATACTGTTTGACGGTTTGGCTTTGATCAACTTGTCCGGCATTCATTCTTGTTGCGCCGGAGTTTATATTTCTCAGCATGTTCACCACGAAGCACTTAGCTTCCACAATTGCATGCGTTCAATTACATGACAGACTGAGCATGCATCCGTGGGATGAGGAAAGCGCGCATGAATGCATAATCCTGGAAATATACAAGCTGTGACATGTTTGTTAAATCAGAATGGGTGTTGGCTCCAAACAGCCACTCGATTTGCGGCGTTTCACAGACAATAAGACAAACGGCCTTTGTAGCATTAAAGTGTGTCATGGTGTGATATGTTAAGCAATTTACCATATTCAGAATCAGTCATCAGTCAGACTAGCCGAGACACTCTCCCAAAGGCCCAATATTTACAGTCATCATTTTTCATGCGGTAAAGTTTAAAGGTTTCTGTCTTCCTGTCGGAAATCTGGGCTCTCTCACGTTTTACGCAACACGCACCAGCCCTGGTTCTAGGCTGTCTAAAATGGGCAGGCCACTGATAAATGTAGTGTGTGTGTGAGGAGAGGGAGCACGGGTGATGAAACTGGGCCTATTAAAATAGTTTAATAAATGCGTGTACTTGTATAACAGCAGTCTTAATGTAAATGTTGTGCAATGCAAACTTGAACACAAAACACGTTTTCATTTAAATTCAAGTACATGAATAAACCGTACATGAATGGAATTCAAACTGGTTTCGTAAAAATACATACCTCTGTGCGCTTGTGCAAAACATTTTGTGCAATACTTTACTGCACGTTCCTCCATAGTTTAAAAGAGAAATGCCAATACGTGAACCCTGGCACATTTTTACAGGTGTGTATCGCTGTGTTTTTATTATGGTAAATATAAAAAGGCATTTGGTGTGTAATTTCGACTTCCTTTTATGCAGATTTGAACTGAGCTTTATTAATCGAAACTCCGCAAAATTTGTGTACTGCCTCCAGTGTTTATATCTTTTGGAAACCTTTGCATATGTTTTGATATGGTACATACAGTGGTGTGAAAAGGGGTTGTTGGTTTTTATTATGGGAAGGGAATGGAAAAGCCAAACCCACATGGCTCTGTGTGAAAAACTGCTTGCCGCTAAACCTACCCTTAGCAGCAACGACGGCCGTCAAGCGTTTCCGATAACTTGCAATGAATCTGTCACAGCGCTGTGGAGGAATTTTGGTCCACTCGTCTTTGCAGAATTGTTGTAATTCAGCCACATTGTAGGTTTTCATGCATGAACCGCCTTTTTAAGGTCATGACACAGCATCTCAATAGGATTCGGGTCAGGACTTTGACTAGGCCGCTCCAAAGTCTTCATTTTGTTTTTCTTCAGCCATTCAGAGGTGTGTTTTGGATCACTTCAGCTTGAGGTCACAAACAGATGTCTGGACATTATCCTTCAATATGTTTTGGTAGACAGCAGAATTCATGGTTTCATTTATCACAACAAATCCTGAAGCAGCAAAACAGCCCCCGACCATCACACTACCACCAGCGTATTTTACTGTTGCTATGATGTAATTTTTCTGAAATGCGGTGTTGCTTTTACGCCAACCCTTTTTCACACCACTGTATTTCATGTCTCGCTAAAAAGTGCACCCAGGTACGTTTATCCCATGAGACCAGGTAGACAGAATATCTCTCTCTCTCTCTCCCAATCAACAATACAAATTACATATGCATTATTCACAGCCCGGCACATTCTAAACAAATGTGTTACAACTACAACAAAGCACCCCCTTGCTTCTCTTGGTTTATAATTTATTTGCATTTCACAGAAAATGACATGTAACGTGATATATTTCGCTTTGCAAAGTGCAAAAAAAGTATTTAAATGCATCCATTTCCACCCTGAACCCAAGAATATGTTTGGTGCATACCGATACTGTTATGGCTCAGCCATTAAAAAAGGTAATATATGTAGTCCACCATGGTAAAACCATCATTATGGTACATGACTACGGCAAGCCACACAGTGAAGTACTATGATGTTAATATCTGATACTGAAGTGAAAGCAGTCTGTGCACATCTTTAGATTTCGCTCTCTTTTCTTTTGGGACTGGACTACGCTCTTCTCTTTCCTTGATGCACAGCCAAAACCAAAGCTGGGCTCCAGTAACGCACGGAAAGACTGTTTCCCCAGTCACATTGCTTCTGGATGGAGACCGGCTATTTCCATTTAAAGGAATATCGCAGTCTCTTTGATGAAATATAGACGAGCGATATGCACAGAGCCTTTGCGCACAGGTTTTTATAATTCATTTTTTGTTTCATTTTTCTACATTTTTTTACATTTGCTTTGCACACCAAACTTCAATCATTATTCATGATTATTATGCTTTTCTGTAGCGCTCAGAGCAATATTAATCCTAAACTTTACAAACCCTATAATTGCTTATTAAATTTAAATGCAGTCCTGAGGGGTTTCACTTTCAGCTTGACACCCACAATATGGTATATGTAGTATGGAAACACGCACCACTTAATAGTGGATGAATTGAATTTTTAATTTTTTTTATTTTGATAAGATATACAATATATACGATATCCTGCTTATTACACTGATCCTTGTAGTCACACATAATAAAATAGCATTTTATTGTACTGTATAGTACGTGAAGAAAGTGTGAAGTGATATCATTTGCAAGGAAGTCAGCTACACACCAGCGGTCAAATGTTTAACTGCAGGACGCCTCATTTGACCAATAATAATCAAATATTCCATAGATCTATGTAATGTTATAATCAACTGGCAAACTTCCTCACTTGACCCATTTCCAGAAATAAAAGCAATCACCACATTTTGAATGAATTTGTAACATGTGACTTTTACTCTAAATGAAGGGTTTCTACTGTGAATAAAATGGCCAGCTGTTGTCCTACTCTGGTGGCCAATAAGATGAGCAAACCACAGCTGTGTCTCTTCAGAGCTGATAATCACATCTGGATCACCCATCAAGTTCTTATCTTAACCAGCTGCATCTATACGTGGATTCAACTCAAAGGCAGATAAGTGGGTGATGCTGACTTCCCATTAAGATCTTGAGTGACGTGACCTGACAAATCTAGAGAACTCTCTTCATCCGGCAGCGGTCGTGTGTCTCGTGGACATGTTTTAACAGCATATGCGTTTGTTATTTGACATCATAGATGTGATATGGAGGGTGGTTGAGACAGGCAGGAGAGCACAAACTCAGTCCTGCGAGCCTCTTGTAGACTCAGCGGTGCGTCTGCATGTTGGCTTTATTACCGGCAGCAAGGCCAACCACATGAGACGATCAATATTTTCTGTTTTTCTGCATTCCTGTTTTTTCCCATGGTGAAAATACGCCAGGTGTTTGAAGGGATAGATCACCTAAAAGAATCCTGTCATCATGGACTTGCCCTCATGCCACTTTAATGCCTAACTTTCTTCTGTGGAGCACTAAAGAAGATGTTTTCAGAATGTTTAAGCAGATTTTGGAATTGAAGTGAATGGGGATGGACACGAGCTTCAAAAATGGCAGAAAAGCAGCATTAAAGTTTAACAAAAAAAAGTGCGTACCACTAAGGAGCTATATTTCAAATTTGAAGTGCTGATGTTTTTGGGTTTTTTTTTTTTTTGAGAACTGTATTGTTAGGAGGATTTTTTTATAAATAATAACTGCTCCTCACACAAAGATACCCTATAGTGTAGACAAATCACAGACTGCTCTTATTGTGCTTTTATTATTTTATTATGTTTTAATTGTGAATGTGAATCTCTGTGTAATCGACTGAAGACAAAAAATAACAAAGAGATGACAGATTTTCTCTTTATGGGTGAACTATTCCTTTGGAGCCTGGGGATCCCCAGAGGACCACAGTAGAGTACTAAGTGATTTTTTTTTTTACAAAAATGTATGTAAAATGTATAATAATAATAATTTTCTTTTGTGGATAGAAATTATTAATTACAATTCTTCACAGCCATCATTTTAAAGGAGTTATGACCTGGCTTTTTTATCATTTTGTACTGTTCCCTGAGGCCCCCTTATAATGTTATCAAGATTTCATCATAATTTAGAAGTATTAAGCTGTTTTCTGTCCTGTTTTTGACCTCATCAGAGTGCTCTGTTTGAGTGGGCGTGGAGGATTATAGGCTCAGAAGTAAACGCCCACTGATATGATTGGCTAATAGTTGTGTATGTTTGATAGTCTACATCCTTCACAGATGTACTCATAAATACTCGGTACATATCAAATGATCTGTAATAACGGACAAAGCAATAGTGAACACGTAATAAGAACAGTTATTCACACTTGTGTCGAGACATCACTGTCAAATCCAATATAGTCAGCATTGTCTTTTAGTTTCAATCCCTCGTCAAAATAACGAAAAGGTCTTAATTTCTCCAAAAATGTGAACGATTGTATGTTTAGTTACACCTGAATAAACAACATGACAAACTTAAATGGTCCTGAACTGAGAAATCAAAATTCCCTTGATATTGTGACATATAAGAGGTATAAAATAGTAAGTCGGTAACAATCGTTCACTGTGATCTGAATCACATTCTCATAGTTCTGAAAATCTAGCAACATGCGTAGATGTTAGCATTAGCAGTATGTTCACTAGAGTATGCGATATTCATTCATTTACATTAAATTTGATGCCTAACACCTTTGATTTTCATTTAATGAACATTTTGCTTCCCGCCCGAGTGTTTCATTAGTTGTAGGATGACAGGGATTCCCGACAGTTAACCTCATCAAGCACAGTGTGTGAAGAAACGAGACTAGAAGAGTAAACCTCCGTGTGGTGTGAATGACGGTCGTTGTGGAAGTGTGAATCGGGGCACGACTGCCGGGATAAAGACATTCAAAGTCAGCGCATCGCGTCACTGCTCAGCTCGACGCGAGATGTGTTGCGTCGCTGACGGTCGCTGTCACTCATGTCTGCTCAAATCAGCAGCTCATGACTTCTGATCGCTCTCTCTGCAAATTGCTGTCGGTGTAAATGCGCCATTGGTGTTACTGACTTTTGAAACGTACCGGGACGTTGTTTCTGTTGACGTGTTTCTTTTCGTTATGCTCTGCACATTTCATATCACATATTCAGGTGTTGTATCATACGGCCCTCATTGTCCTGTGGTGTTATCACACAACACACAGTCAGGGTCATATGTTATCTTGTGCACCTTCATGTGTGATTTTATGTTGAGTTGATCGTTTCGGAGCCTCAGGACATGTACATTTGAACCAGGAAACCAAGGTTTTGTTCCCTTAGGCCTTGTCTTTTGCAACCCTTTCCATTTTATTTTCAGGTGAGATACAGGTTGTGCCATCATGTTTCAGTCTTTACTAATTACCTTTTTATTTGAAATACATAATGTTTAGGCACAAATCATTTATAGAGCTGTTTTAGTGTGGGTGTAGGTCTGATGTGTTGTTTTCAGTTTTTATCTACTTCCATGTTAGACTGCGACTCGATATGATATGTTTTTGGGGGTTTTTTTCAGGATAATGTTGACGACAACTCTGCATATTTTGTGCTGTGTTTCCCACAGAAGGTGTTCAGACGGTGACCATGTATTATGTAGTGTAGTATGTGCTGGCTGCTGACAATGAGTCCCAATGCACACTCCCATAACGGTCATAATTCACACTATCAGGGACGGAGATTCACAAGTCTCTACAGTGAGGTGTGCAATAAAGTTTAATGTAGAAGAATATTAATCAAATCTACACCAGAAACATCTGACTGCCGATTATCAGTCATTTTTCAATAGCCAGTATTGCATTACATTACATTACAAGATGTATTGTTGTTGAAGAACCGTACAATACAAATCATGTTATCCTGCATTTTTATACGAATTTGGCAAAACGGGTTATGGCCAATTATATAGTTTTCTAGCACTAAGTGCAAATAGCCCACGTTGTTGGCAGAGTCTATATACTCCAACTCCGCCTATCGATGTGTGATTGGGCGACGTCTACACTGCAGAACAAGACTTCAGTTCCAGTGGCAGATCTGATGAGGCGCTTGCCTTTTGACACGATTGATCCGAGTTCAAACCCACCTTTTTTATTTCCTTTGTAAATCATTTTCATATCACGTAAAGCCATTTATTTTCAATTAAAAGTCAGGTAGGGATAGGGAGGGCTTCATTGTCCCAGTGCACCCATTTAATCATTTGAAGTACAATTTAGATTTGCTCTAATTTAAAAAAAAAGGGTATATAGAGTTGACAAATAAACATTGGTGTCCTATGGTGTGACATCAAAAATGTTTGAAAAAAAACCTATATTATTGCACAACCATCTTATTGTTTTAACGGTAAACACGCATTTACATTTAGGCATTCAGCAGATGCTTTTATCTACAGCAAGTTACGAATGAGAACAATGGAAGCAATCAAAATCACCAAAATCTAAATAAATACCAGAAAGTGTTACCATAGTTAGAAAGGTAGTTGTTATGTTTAGGTAATGGGTAAGATTAGGCATGTAGAATATGGTAATGCAGAATATGGACTAAAAAGTCAGTGTGTTAATAGTTATTACACAGCTGCTAAGTAAGTTAAGTTAAGTTAACCCTGTTTTCTGGAATCTCATATTGATCTCAGTGACTCAGGGCATGACAGAATGAGACTTTAAGGTGTATTGTCATTGCAGAGTGGAAAAGCAAGCTATTATCTATTTAGCTGTTTTGTAGCCAACCATAACCAAAATCATGTGAGTATGTGAGTCCCTGAATATGAGCCCTCTGCACTCTCATTAAAGTGATGTGGTGTGTGACAGAACAGGAGAGAAAGGTCTCAGTGAAATCCAACCACAAGTGTTCACAAGAGACGCATTTGAAACCCATGTTCATATCAAGTGGAAACAGTAATGCGTCTTGGCGGACCACTTGTGATCAGATCAACAAAATCACATGTTGATTTCAGCTGGAAACAGGGTCTCAGGTGTGGTTTCACCATATCAGGGACAATGAAGTTGTATGTGTTAGACAAGTGGGAACTTTGATTTGGAGAGAAGGGGTTGGTGGTTGACCAGGATTGACCTGGCTGATCGTAGCAGCAGCTTGGCTGAATTATTCATGAAGTTGGCTTTTACATTTTCATAAAAATCAGAACGTTTTGAGGAATTTCTATGATATTCTGGTCTCTAGATATAATTTTGTGGGCTTCTTTCATGCTTTCTATGCCACTGAATGCTTATGATGCAACGTTTTTTATTGAATATTAGTGATCATTTGATGTGTCTATGATAGCCACAGCTAAAAAAATCAACTGTTAATAAAAAGATATCATACTTTAGCTCTGTACATACCAATATCTTTTTTACTGATCATCATTGTATTTCACTCAAACATTACATTTGTGTCAGCTGGAACACTTTAGAACAGGGAACACTTATTCACTATTAGCAACGACTTTTCCTTCAATAAATTCCCAATTTTCTGCTTATTAATAGTTAGCATGGTAGTTATTAAATTGTGCTATTGGGTAGAATGAAGTCATGTAGAATAAGACATTAATATGTGCTTATTACTACTAATAAACGGCTAATATTCTAATAATATGCATGCTAATAAGCAAATAGTAAAGATACACTAAAATAAAGTGTTACCGTGTCGGCATCAGCTCAAGTTGTTCCAATCATGAATGTATTTTCATCTGCAGGGACCAAAGGCAATAATTTGAAGAATTTTCTGATTTTATTTTCCATATCATTAAAGTGAATTTGCTGGGGTATTGTGGGGCTCCAACAATTTAAACATGTCATAAGATTGCATTTGCTGAAGACAGCACAATGACATTAAATGTTGGTATCATAGCCAATCATCCTGGATGAACATGACACGGTGCATCTTGACCCAGTGTATCTAAGAATTCATTTTGGGTTAAAGAATTTCTTGAAGCGCTCCTGCCGGAGGGAACAGTATCAATTCTGTTTAGTTCCCAAATCAATTGTTAAAATCACTTCTCATTCGAGCAGTGACTGAACAGGACAAGTCATGAATTTGAGAAAACAGTATGTTTAAACTCTGCCAAGATTGGGCCGGACATTTCCTCCGCTTCAGTGGGCGTCTCTTCTCTCTGGAGATCAGCTGTACCGTCCACAGACACCAGCCGATTACAGGCGGCAGCAAGTGTGTGCGGATGATGAGGTGGAGGATGAAGAACTTCCTGCCAGGCTTTGTGCAAATCAGCCCCAGTTTGGATAGGAGTTGTGGAGTGATAAGTGCACCTCCAGGAAGATTCATATTGCCTCTTGTCTGGTGGATACTGCTCCACTAGATACATTATAAATCATTTACGGAGTCATTTTGGAATGCAATATCCGCCACTAAACTCCGGCTTTTCTCCTTGTTATTATTCCAAGCCCTCCAAGGGATGGAGGTCTGGGGGTCTTAAGCTTTAAAAATTGAAAATTGATCAGTAGCTGAGCAGGGAAGAGTTTCTCTCCGCTGGGGACGACCCTCCTCATCATTAGCATTTACAGTGTTAGCACAGGCGCCCGCGAGCCACTTACAAATACCAGCTTTCCAGAGATGGGGACAGGGGACCTGTGTCTGAGAAATCTTTTATTTAACACATTTCTGTCGAATTTGGAAAGAGATGTTGTTATTTTGGCTTGATGGAAAACCCTCATGTAGTATGTTTTATTTACTGAATAAGTAGCTCTCAACTGATTTGGCTTTAGGACTCAAACATGGCACCAAAATAGTTTATTGTACAAAGAGGAAAAAAAGCGCATTATGTTAGATATTCAAAGCTATTTTTAACATTCTGCAAGATTTGAAAACTGATACTTTTGAATGCGTCGTCACATGTCCAGTTTCATATGCATATGAGTTTTTTAGGTTTGCTCGGTAGCTCGAACAATACAGTTGTGCACTTGATTGATGAAGAGCTCCGGCACGAACGCTGTGAAACTACGGTTCAACAAAATGAAGTTACTGTAAAATAGAAACGGCTGCCTCAACAAATGCATTTTTATATCACTTTTTTAAAAACTGTCGGCTAAGCTTAGGGCTGGGTTTGGTGAAAGGAATATTTCCAACAAGATAGAGCATTGACATTTCATAGATATTTGAAGTATGAACGTAATACAAAATATGTGCCAATACAAACGTAACAAATACTTGCCAGGGTCACAGGTATTGAACCTGTGTTTTAGCACCGCTCACTGAAAGTTGAGTATGCGATAACGTGCAATAAGGTATGTAATAACATTGTTGCAGAAGTATACATAGAGGTACATCATTCAAATGAGCCTGGATTGAAAAAAAGGTGTTCAAAAATATACATTTATATTTTGACTTTTTAGCTCATGGGATCAAATGTAGAGGATAGTGGAATATCATAGAAGGACCCTATATTTGAGAAGTTGTTTTAGTTGATATGATGAGACGTGATCATTGAATTAAATATCTTGTTACTTTTGTATGCTGCCTGCAGAGTCAGCACTTTTCAGCTTTCAGATGCAGCCACTATCGATGTTAGCATCTGCCTAATTTAGCTCCTGGCTAATTTTAACCAAGTAACTGATGAACCAAAATACTGTCGAGTTTAATTGGACGCGCATGCTTTGACATCAGTGGGGAACAGTTACTATTTTGCTATCCTAACTATGCAGAATTAAATGGCTAGTTGCATTTTATGTTTATCATTCACAGATTTATCAGTTATGAAACACTCAGTTTCGGATGTTTAAGTCAAACTGCAGAGCTAGTTATAGAGCTGTTATTTGTTCAGGCCTTTGGATGCATTAAGAGCACTGTCATATTTATGTATGTGCATACAGAAATAAAACAAAAGTATAAAAATGATCCCATTTTAAATTTTCCTATCTTGTTTTTTTTGTTTCTGCAGGAGAGAGGATCTGAGAATACTGTACTGCGAATGAGGATTCTTCCGGAAGGGACCAGAGCGCGTGCATGTGTTTTTCTTCAATGACAGGAGTAACCCACCTGAGTTTGAGGGTCTGAAGGCAGGCGACACGTGCTGGAGGAGTTTCTCGGCGTACGTAGGCATCTAGCAGCAGCGGCCATTTTCACAGACCATGTGGTTGGCGGTGCGCAAAAACCGACAACTTTTGCACCAGCAGGACTGCTGCAGCGGCAGGGCTCACGACGTTTCTCTGTGGATATGGATTTTTTGTTGGTGCGTGGCGCTCGTCAGGGGGCAGAGCTACCACCCCACCGTGAACACGCAGTACGGAAAATTACGGGGTGCGAGGGTCCCGCTGCCCAGCGAGATCCTGGGGCCGGTGGACCAGTACCTGGGCGTGCCGTACGCCGCTCCGCCGGTGGGGGAGAAACGATTCCTTCCCCCTGAACCGCCCCTGTCTTGGTCGGGAATCAAGAATGCCACTCACTTCGCGCCGGTGTGCCCGCAAAACATTCACAACGCCGTTCCGGAGATCATGATGCCAATCTGGTTCACCTTTAACTTGGATATAGTTGCCACTTACATACAAGATCAAAACGAGGATTGTTTGTATCTAAACATCTATGTTCCAACGGAGGATGGTGAGTGTGTCGGGTATAATGAAGAAAAATAGCCTCTCGCTATTACATTCTGTCACTTCCTGTGTGTTGTGTTTGAAGCATGAGTTGTTGTCTGGCGCATGCCGTGTCTGTGTACACCATTTCTGTTCCTCATCTTGACTTGATCTGCCATGAAGTCTTTCCATCAACTCTTCCCTTCCATGCCACTGTTATGGGTTCCTCTTTTGTGATGTTCAAGAAGGCAAACCAAAAAGAAAGAAAGAAAGAAAGAAAGAAAGCTAGAAGAAAGCAATCAAGGAGAAAGTAATCTTTTTAATGTAAGAGCTCAGATTCTAATCTGACATGAAGTTTGGATGTAATGATCTTGGTGCACCTCCCTCTCCTCACTGTCTTGACTGTTCTGGGGGATTAGCGATCCGAGATTAGCTTGCTTGATGCCAGAATGAACCTTTTGTAGAGTTGCTAAAATGTTCTGGAACACAAGAGGCCTGTGGCATCAGTCCTAACCATGTAAGACCCTTTACTGTCCCACTTTCTTCTGTTAACGTTCAAAGCGTGTCTCCAGGAACTTAAGATCTTTAAACGAATTCGGTGATCAAGTCCAACATTTGCATTCGCAAATATCTCCCCAGCACAAAGAGCATTTCTTACAAACTCTTTACGGATTTGAAAGCAAAAGCGCAAGCTCTGTTCCAAAACCCAGTGAGCTGCTATCTAAGGACAATGTACATGTTTGAGAAAGCTAGAAGACTTTGAAGGAAAGCGAAGACGTTGGCGCTATGAATGTATAAAGTTCATTGTGAGGCCATGGAAAGTGCCGTATCAGTTTGTGTGCCCATGCACAGAAAAATTCTACTGTACCTGAAATTTTCAGATCAGTAAGGCAGTTTGTCATTGATTAAAATTTGCATTTGCAGATTTCGCCCCAGCTCAAAGATAAAACTCTTCAAAAGGTTTTCTCAATTTGTGCTAGATGGAGTAGGAAGACTACCAAGTGCCGGTTATGTATCTATCACTGCCAGTTGCCAGAGGCTTGGTTAGCTACATTTTTATTATTGTTTTGTAGCCAAGCTAAACAAAACTCATTGCAGCATCTCCCAAAAAGCGGGGTGGATTAAAAAGGTGACAAAAATATAGTTGCTACACCCCCTGATCATTACTGAAATGCAGCATACAACATAAATACACAAATAACACTCTTTACATGAAGAACATGGGAGACTTGACAATTGATGATTGATGCAGTTATCTAATAAACAAAAAATAAGACACAAATATTGGAGCACACCATATTTCAGTGAGAACAGTCTGGGATCACCTTCACTTTGAAGCATATATGCATTGCTGCATTTTAATTTGGGCAAAACGAGATATCCAAGAATCTAGCATAATGTTAATGCCTACCTTTTGGAACCAGCAGAGCTCTGATGCATGCAGTAAAATGCTGTCCGGGTAGTGCGCTATGTTTTTGGAACAGACCCAATTGTGTAAACGAAAGCTACATAAGTTTGTGGTGTTAAAATTCATCTGAAGTCAAAAAAACGTCAAGGTTGTAGAGCCCACTTCTCTGCATCTGTTGTCAAAGCACGTTTGGTGCGTCATGCAACAGAGACGTGCATTTCTCACGCAAAACCTGGAGTGATGCAGTGGTGCAGGGGTTGTGATGAGGAATGGTTATTTTGTGCTTGTAAAGGGTCTTATATAGCAGTGCATGTGAAACTAGGCTTCCTGTGTTCCAGGGTGCAGCAAATCAATTCCACCTTTTTTGGAATATTTTCTGCCTAAAAGACAAAGCACCCCAGCTAACGTTCTGGACAGGTTCTCTTTGTTGTTCTTGTGGGGAGGGGGAGTGACGTTGTTGCATGTTCTCCTCAAACGTTTCTTCCAGAGCCTTCTGTTATTTTGTAGTCTTTTATTCATTTTACAGTCAAAAGAATATCCAAGGAATGTGCCAGAAAACCCAACAAGAAAATATGTAGAAAAGGAGGTATGTAACAAGCCAACATTGGAGCGATATACAGAGAAGAGAGCGACTGGTACGTCCTCTCTCGTACCCCCGGGATATCACCATCAACTACAGAGTCTTGTGCACAGAGCAATGTTAAAAATGTCTGTATATATATATATATATATGTATATATATATATATATATATATATATATATATATATATATATATATATATATTTTTTTTTATATGTAAAATATATATATATTTCAAATTGCTAAATGATGTGTATGTACACAACCTCCTGCTTTCACATGTTCAACCCTGTTACGTTCTTACGTTACTTTAAAAATTACACAGGCTAAAAAAAACAAACAAATAAGTAAAATGTATCACTAATATGCTTGCACCATGTCAAACAATTGAACAATATGAGTTTTTTGACCATGGGGAGTTTTAATATTATATTTAAATGTTCAAGTATCGTAGAAAACAGGGTTGAATGCAAAGTACGGGGTGGGTGGGGGTTAATTATTTGATTGACATATAATTATATATAAGTACAACATCAAATTTATATTTAGTGTTGATGAATGGACATGCTATTTGTCTCATATTTAGTGTTTTGTTTTTTTGTTTATTGCTTTACACTCAGAGTTAAGAGTTAAGTCTCCAAAATAATCAATTAATATGACTTATTATTGTTAAATATATCTGTAGTAAGTTATTGGGACACACACAGCCACGATGATACAGTTTCCTGACAATTATCTGTATATACATCATATGCCCAATGCTGAACTCTTGTTTTAATTGACAGCTCATCCAATTTATTGAGCGTTGTGTCACTGAACGTAAAGCATCACACGTAAGATAGGAGTCACTGATGTCATACAGCTTGATTTGTGTCAGAAGAACATGTAATATCTTATGACACAAGTGATTGTGAGCGCTCCTGCATTCACAGTATGGAGTCTGTCATTACAGAAACCTCAGCACCAATGTCAGAATCAGTGCATTGTTTTAAAAAGCCACAGCCACAGCCAAAAAGTAATTTGTTTAGACTAGCAAAGAACACCTCCAAGAAGATATGGACTAAAAGTAACACAATTCCAATTAGGATTCCATTAAGACTTTAAATGCTACGCTGAAATAGCGTTTCACTTCATTATTTATCTGTTTCGTTGGAGGTTTTTATTGTAAAAACAATGCCTCTGTGACAGCAAAAGGTTAATCGATCGTGGGACTCAGAAAGCTGCTTTGTCAACACACCTCATGTAATTATGCAATAATAACTATAACCTTAAAAATACCATCATCAAAACACTATTCAGTGGCTGAGTAAACACTTATAAATAGCAAATAGAAATAATTGCATCAGCCGAATTTGGTGATCCGTTCTCATTAGAATTTATTGAATTGCATTGAATTTCATTAAAGAATGTTCTGAGTTTAAAACGGCTTAAGCTTAAGACAGCATCTGTGACTTTCTATCAATAACAGCCAAACAGTTAAGACTCACTCCTCTGCTTTAAAATCGTCTTTTTTGTAAGAAATAGCATGACAGCTCATAAAGAAATCAATTACCAATAGATATACACATAAGTGTACGCAAACAAATCCCTTAATTGTTCTATAACGGTTGCTCTTCGAGGTGTAGTTTCAGTGGTGGTTCCTCCTACCTCTAGATGGATGAAATCCCGTTCATATTTCTGTAAACAGCACTTTACTGAGTGAACGTTGGATAGGTTCGCGCAGACAGTCTGATTTGATCAAACAAGCCTCGTGTTAACATGTGCAGTATCATGTTTGGGTTTTGTGGCTGCACCTTCTGTATAACATCATCAGCGCAGTCACTTTCCCATAGAGACCTCAATCATAAGATGTGTATCTGCTTTTATGAACCGAAAGATAAGTCTAAATTATTTTCATGTCGCAGACGCTGTCTTGCCTGGCCTGGTGCTTTTATTACATTCTTTAATGATAGCATTTTTTGGAGATCCGTTCACGTTAAAAGGATGTTTATTAAAGCACGCCATAAGAGGAGCAGCCTTCTTTAACTACTCGATTTGTATTTTTAAAGAAAACATTTAGTTTATATTGTTTATGCATGTTTTGTTTTTTTTAATAATGGAACAGAGTTTGCTAACAGGGACACAAAACTGAATAACAAGCAGCTGAAGAAAACACACACACACACACAAAAGTATGTTATTATGACAGTATTATAATATTTTCTGGCAGTAATTTGTGCATCAGTACTTGCATTTAGTACACTTAAACAGAGCTACTTTTGTATAGCATGCTTTTATTATTTTAATACAAAAAATAAATAGATCCACAAGCCATTTTTCCCCATAACATCTTTGGACATTCATCTATGAAATACAGGAATATACTGGAAAATATAATGATATATATTTATATACTTCCATATATGGGAAACTAGTGCTTATATTTTTAGTGTTCTGCTATATATGGTTAGTCTACGAATAAAAATTGGGCTGTGTCCTATATGGTGTGAAAACCCTTAACATACAAATAATATGACAAGTTACATGAGAGAAACGCATGGATTTACATAAAGCTCAATTCACTTCATATATTCTTTGCGTAAGGGTTCAGCCGGTCATGTGATCTCATCATGGCTGCTTTCACGAGGTGACCTGCTCAATACGAAGTAAAATATACGCATATATATACGTCTTCATCTTCACTTTTACCCGAAAACCCGTAAAAAATAGCGAAATGGCATGCAATATCTGTCACATTTGTAGAAGCGGCGTCTGGAAAATAATGGCATTGTGTTGTGCATCGGATTACGACACCATGTTCCCTGGAAATTTAGAGAATGGAGACAGGCAGCACGAAACACGCTACCGTCGCAGTCTCCCGTGATCTTGTTACGAGAAGAGTAAATAACAGCTAAGCATCAAAACCAATGTCTTTACACAGCAGCAGCTGCTGCTGAACTATTAACAACTGCGTTCAGGGGAAAACTACAGTTTGGAACAAATTTGCAGTGAGTTTGCGCTGTCGGTTAAATGATCTATGTGGTGTGAGGGAAGTCTTGAGGGAATGAACCCTCCCCAGAGGAGCCGTCTGTCTGTATATGGGTCAGGAACAAAAGCAGCCTTTACTAGATGCTTAATATACTTAGATTTGCTGAATCTTCAAATATTATTGCTGATAGCTTAAATTAAGATTCCTTCTGAATGCTGGTTTTGTTTTCAGTAAATGAGTGGCTGCATTAAACAAGAGCTCCCATTTCAATACTGAAGCCTCTAGACATTTATATTTGTAATGAACTGTTTGCATTTTCAAAAGGGCTACGCCTCGATTATCTTAATAGCACGTAATGTATTAACATAACAGCGGCTGAAGTTTTGAACTCGGCAAACGCAAACATTAAGCATTTGCATTAGAAAGCACGATTCCCAGCTCCAAAATTAGGGTTTTAGTTTTTGGAGTGCAATCTTTTTGATCACACCAAAAAAAAAAATAACCTATTAGTCTCAACGTGCAGCAACATGAAATCTTATGTAAATTGCGGCAAATTTGCATAACATAAAATCATCAGTAAGGGTTGCCAGGCAACAGTACGCTTGTGCTCTAAGAGCCTGTTGATGGTCTATCCACTCTGTCGAGCTGTTTCAATCCAATTTGCCCTAGGGATTTACAAAAGAAAATTTTATCAAGACATTATGTTGGGTAGAAAAGCTGAAAATGTGACACAGAATGGTCCACAGAGGTACTTTCGGGCTGAATGACACACACACACACACACACCTGTATAAAAGTGTACAGTGAGTGAACGCATTAAAGTCCATGTAGTAGTTCTTCTAAGGGGAACATTAGCACACGCAAACACTTCAATCCATTACCTGAAGGTTGAGTTGGTAAGAGCTTTTGAAGGATGCAAAAAAAAACCCGAGAGTAAATAACAACTCTTAATTCCTCAGTTGCTTTAAAATCTTATTTCTAATCGCACAGGATTAATCTATTGACATATTATAAAACGTCCTTATCACTGGAATTTTGGAGTTTCTTATAGAAGTTTTAAAGGTTCGCAGAGTACTTTTGTAATCTAATTTGATCTTCAAAAATAGTGCCATCAGAGACAGAATCTGTGTTGCATTTCAAAAAAATAATAAAAATAAATCACATTAAAAAGTATTTCATTAAATAAACTTATCTCCAAGTAAAGCAGCCCGTTCTATAAATTGTGAGGCTGGCCTTTTTTTGTCTCATTTTTCAAAACAGCTGAGTTTTAACAGTTTTAAAACTGTAACCGTTAACAGTTTTAACGTTTTTGAATCCCTCTCCGGTTCTAGCGGTTAGCACTTTTACCTGCAGCTTAGCATAAATCATCGAATCCGATTAAACCATTAGCATCACGCTCAAAAATGACCAAAGAGTTTCGACACTTTTCATATTTAGGACTTGACTCTTCTATACATCTCCTCTCGCATTGTGTGCTAAGACTGATGGAAAATGAAAAGTTGTGATTTTCTAAACTCATATAAATAGGAACTATACTCTCGTTCCGTAATAATCAAGGAAGTTTTTTCCGTACCATGGCCTCAGCCTAATTTGAAAAAAAAAAACAAACATGGTATATTCTTTTAAATAAGTATTTAGAATCAAATCTGATTCACCTTAAAGCAGTGCTTTTTGCTCTTGTGAAACTGTACGTCACTCGTTAAGAACTAGTTTTATTAGTCAGATTCCAACAGGTTCTATGGCATACTGTCATTTTTGAAAACTGCAATTAACTTAGTAATAATTTCTGACATTTATCCAAGAATACTTTTGGTTGTATTGTTGATTGTAGTACAATAAACAGTGTTGGTGTATCATGACTTGATGTCCGGTGTAAAATTGTAAATGAAATATCATGAACTTACAATGAACAACATTCAATGTTAATTCATGTTTGTTAATAACAAATTGACACAAGAGTCTTCCTCAGATTCAAGTACATGTCAAGTACACCAATACATGCCCAGGCTTGCGTGCTGAATATTTAAATAAATAAAAATCTTCTGAAAAACTATAAAAACCCAGATAAAAGCTACACTAGTGAAAAAAACTATAATGACAACTATTGTACCAAATGAATGTTATACTTGGTCGTTCAAGTTATCATTCTTTATTTACATGATTTGATATTTGTGCGTGACGTGCTTTATGTGAGAGAGAGAATATTTACTTGAGCTTCAGCTTCTTAATTGTAGCTGTAGTTGAGCTCAAACAATAATTGGTGGAGCTCCTGCAGTAAGGACCTCTGCGTATTCCCCAGGGTCACAGACCCCCTGAATTAACTAATGCTAATTTATACAGCTTCAAATGTTACAATGTATTAGCATAAGTAGAAATGAACATTAACCAAGATTAATGACTTTAAAGGTGTTCATTTTTAGTGCATCTTAACTATTGCAGTAACTAATATCAATGTATAGGATCTTTCTAAAGTGTTTTGGCAAGACCAATTTTGTTTTAAACCAAACCACCATATCATTTCTATTTTTATTCCATACATGCTGAGTACTGAATATTTATTCCATGTATATGACTCTAGCAGGAGGCACTTCTAATGAGTTCTGTAGGCAATACTTCAATGCAGTCTTAGTTTTTATCTATTTAAATATTCATTTTCAGAATTCCCTGGGATGCATCATGCTGTTAATAGAACGTTTAATGCCTAAAGGGTGTTTTTTAACGATTGCATTAAAACCATTCCCCAACTACAGGATCAATTATGTTTATTTGATTCTATTAACATAATATTCTGACGTAGGCTACACATTTCCTATATAACGCACATGCATGGTGAGCGGATTCTGTCATGTTTCAAACAGGCTCCGACAAATCACTTATTAGAAGAGAATTCCCACTATAACGTTGGCTTTGGTGCAGTTTAATTGTCTAGTGGAAGGGCATTTGGTGGGATCAAACCAGAGAACCTATTTACATGGCATTCAGAGAGTAGCACTTTTTTTTTTTTGTCTTCCCACGAGAAAGATGAATTCACAATGAATTGGACAAGCCGTCATATTTCAGCAGTCTGCCAACGTGATTGAAACTGCTAAGTGTTGGAATCTGAAGTAGGCTCCGACTGAGCGATGACAGACAATAAAATGGCATGGAAATCGCTTTTGGATAGCTCAACTTCACCAAGGTTTGAAATGTGTGCGCGTGTAGCCACAGGCTAAGTTGCATGGCAAACAGCAATGGCATAAACGGAGAAAGGGGTGGGCGGAAGTTAGGGAAGAAAGGCACAAGGGAAGCGGATGTCCTCTCCGCTTGATATGGAACAGCTCTTTTAAATGTGCGGCTGCCCATAGGCCTGGCGTGAGCAGAGTCTTGCCAGTGGCACTTCATTCAGTTTGACTTGAAATGCAAGACACAGCTTATCCAGGAAGTTTTTGTTGGGATCCCACACTGCTCGCTGGCCCAGTATATCTGCCCGTTCAGAGCGCAGTGTCTTCCAAATGCTCTTTGTTGTTAGTCCTTCAATAAAGGGCCAGTCATTCTTCCAAGGTCGGCCTGTAGCAGTTTTCATGATCTATACACGCTGCTTCATTTCATCCTCAGAGGCGCGGCGAAAACAGAAGGTAAACAGAACGTATGTCTTCGATAGAAACATCCCAGGATTTCAATGAAATATTTCAGCCATCTTAATGTAATCATCGCTTTCCGACCACGCTTCTCTTTCATAAGCGCTCTTCGCAGTCACTCTTGGTTATGGTCGCAGCGGTTAACGCCAAGGACAGCTCATAATGCGCTCCTCTATTTATCCAGCACTTGTAATAAAAACAAAAGGTCTGTGATATAAAAGTCCTCTGGGCTACTAAAGCTGTGGTGTAAATTTTTGGCCGTCCTTTCTTTAGGATTACGGTCTCTTTAACCTTTAAAGTCGACATCAAGGCGAAATGGCCCTGTTTTACTTTCTTAACGCATGTTCCGGGTTTGATTGTACTCGGCTCAATAATATTAGTTTATGGCAATAATAGCTAATAATCACCTAGGTAGCTGCACGTTGTCATTTGGAGTATTTTGGTATTGATTTTTGGAATAAATGATCACAATTAACCTGGTTATGTTTAGGTTTAGCTGTTCAAATCTTACTATATAATACGTACGTGCATACTGTTGGTGTGTACGTTTGATGTTGGGAATAGGGTTAAAAGGTAAAAAATACATCTATAAGAAGGAAAAAGTGAAAACTAAAGTGGAACATTAAATAGGTGAACGACACAACGTTATTTTAACAGGGTACAAAAAGTGTCCAAGATGGCAGACAGAGTAAATCCACTAACCAGTTAATGAGGAAACTAACAATGTGGGCAAGGAACAGGGAACACAGAAACAATGGCCAAGAAACACTTCAAAATAAGAGACCACAAAGACAGGGAAACATGGACTGAAATCGTGACAGGTATAGTTATGTATATATTTTTGTATTTACATACACATTGTGGTTGTTATCAGTGGTTGATAAATCCAAGGAGTTTTGCATTTGATTTATGGTGCTTTGAAAAATTTTTTTACTGATATGTTTAACATTTGCCATGTCAATACAGGAATGTTTGGACTGCAGATATTCTCAATGAAAAATACTAGAGTTTATATTTTTTCATACTTTTTGCCAATACATTTTCATCACACAGACTTGCAAGTCTGAAAAGCTGCATTAAATTAAGCTGCCGTATTTTTATTTGCTTTTGTTAGTCCATTTTGTTCTATTTAGTCATATGCAAATGCTAATAATTAAGTAGTAGCTGTAAAAAATAACAGTAATAAAAATAAGTTATTATTTAAGTGCTTAAGTTTTAGATTCTGCCGATACATCCAAATAGATAAAATATGGATGTTCTAAAACTTGAGTGGTATATGTTTTTTGTAAACGTAAATGTTACGTATGAATGGATACATAAAAAAAGGACCAGGCTGGTTTTATATTGTTGACAAATGGTTTAGGTTTAGGGGTCATGATGGCAGATGGCAGCAAACAGGTTTTCCAGTCACAGGCCAGCTGAGCAACTGCCATTGAGATGAATGGGAATGCTAATGGATAGCTTTCTACAGGTATTATTCATATAAATTAATTTATTTGACCTGGTCTGCTCTGGTACAGCCTGTCAATTCCCAATTGATAAAATAAGTTCCCACTCCGCATTTTAATCATGGCGTACTTGGAAATACTTCACATTACACAAGTAAAATGAGTTTTCAGCCAATCTTTCACCTCAGATGGATGCTAAAATCTGTATGTGCTGCATTGAAATTCATTTCCAGAAGTAACAAAAGATAAAATACTACGACAAACAATGAGCAATGAGAGAGAATGCGAAAAGACCACAGGAGGTTTTGAGATAGACAGTAAAGTGAATACCATCTTGGATTGTTAGAAGTCAACATTTCGCCAATAGTTCCCTTGCCACATTGTGACCTTTCCGATATGTAAATCTGGGCTCAATCCATTGTCACTTTGACCCTCTTCTCCTGCTTCTCAGAATGGGATGCACTTTACATTCAGTGAGCTTTTTACACTGACGCATAGGTCACAGAGGCTGTATTAGCTCACTGTAAAAACACTAGTGTGTGGAGACCAGATGGACTGCTGTCCTCTGAGGCTTATATTATATAAAGTGTTATAGTGGGCTCGGAATCTTATTCAGAACCGGTCAGTTTTGAACCAGTCATTTTCTGCCAATGGTTCTTGAAAAATTGTGCTTTTCCGACTCATATAAAATATAAAGTATATATGTGGATCCAATACCTGTTGTATGTAGTATGCAACCATAGTGTAGGTACATATTTGTGCATAGTATCTACAACTCTAATGTTTGTGCAATTACACATAACGTGATTAGTTAGGATTTACATACACATTGTGATTGTGTCCAGAATTTTATATTAAGTGCACGGTTCCTGAGGGGTTATCTTGTAAGTACACTATATATTAGTGTAGACTATAGTATAATACAACCCATCTCCACCGTCCACCCCCAAAACATTATCAAAGTACATGAAAAGAAATTGTTTATGAAATCAAGTAAGAACCAGGAATATTATTATCAAATCCTGCTAAACACTCCTTGGGCTAAATTACTGAAATCAAATGAATGCAACGTTTGACCTACAAATGTAAAATATTCATTGTCTGTGCATAAGAAACCGCACCAAATATTCATTGAATTCTTCTTTCATCGATGTTATCAGTGGTTGATAAGTCCAAGGATTTTGCATTTGATTTTTACTGATATGTTTAACATTTGCCATATCAATGCAGGAACGTTTGGACTGCAGACACTCTCAATGAAAAATAATAGAGTTTATGGGAACTGCAACATGATGCCATTAAATCCAGATGCACTATAAAGGACATTTGAAGTGACAGGGCTTTCTCGCCTCAGGTGTCACAGCTGCCACCTCTCTTAAACAATGCCTTACTTCAACTTAACCTCACAGTGCGATGCAGCACACCACGCAGACTCCAGTGTGCAAATAAAACAGCATTTCTTAAGACAAAACAAAACAAAAAAAAACATGCATTTTCATAAAAAGCACTTTAAAAGATCGACCTCACTACTCTGATCCGTTTCCCAAGAGATTTCAGACATGAATCAGTGGGTGATAATGATTTTGCCAAGTAGGGCGAGTTCCTGGAACAGCATCACAATTGACTTTACAGATTTTAAGGCTAGGGTTACGGTAAGGACCATTGCTGGCTGTCCAGGACCAAACAAATATGTTGTTTAAAGAATGTACCGATTCTCCAACTGTATCTATACAAACACTGTTGATGACATTGGTGATGTGATGTGATGTAATTAGCTGCATCTGTGTTGTGCTGGAAGAGGAACTGTAGCATTTGTTTTAAAACGAACGCTAATGTTGAAATGATTGCACTTTGAACAGCAGAGCCACATCTATATTCAGACATTCTAAAACGGAAAGGCTGATAATGAAGCTTTCCGTATCGTTACAAATTGTAGCTTGTCCTGTTAATGCTTTCTATTTATCTATAGTGTGTTAAGCTCTTGACCCTCTGAAAAGTATGTCATTTATTTTAATTAAACTCTCTGGCACTCATTGTATTACTACTTTGTTAGAGAAAAAAATCTGTATGTATTTATAATCTAAAGAGCAGACTTAATAAGAGGATCGAACTCAGCTGATAGTTTATTTTAACATTCTGCTATTAGTGCGCAAAATTATCTATCACGTTTTAGCCATTCAATCAAATGTCAGCAAGCCATAACCCAGGGTTAAGCAACGCTGCCCTGCTGTCCTGTAGAGTTTAACTCCAACTCTAATCAAACACACCTAAAGAAGCTAATGAAGGTCTTTAGAATTACTAAGGCCACAGGCAGGTGAGGACCGGCGTTGCCAACCCCTGATGTAACCTCTTATTAGGTTGTGTTCTTATCAATGGGCATTATGTGAACTTGATTCTGTATGCATAAATTATCAGTGTTATGCATTTATGTGATTTGTGTTATTGACCAGTTTCATGTAAGTTAATGAATACTGTTTCATATTAATCACATGTATAGCTAAATACATGTATAGCTTCTGTTTCTCTTTTTCTTTTTTGGTACATTTCTTGTCTTGATGATCATACTATTTTGAATTTTTCTGTGCTTCTCTGTATTTTCCCTGCTTTACTAACAGGAACCCATTCCAAAAAACAGGGCGAGGATTTATCTGATAACGACGGTGATGAAGATGAAGGTATTCACTTTGGTGACGAAAGACATGCATGTCTTTGATTTTGTTTTTCTCTGTACTTTGAATGCAGCCCTCCCTTTTGCATTTTTTTTTTTATCTTCTCTCATGGTCTAAAGAGTCGTCTAAGTCTTTGTATGGCTGTGGAGGATGTGGAGTGTCTAGTATACTTCAATACTCAGCATGTCAGGGAGACTTTCAAGAGTGAGCTTGAATTGCGTTGGTGTAGTGTGGCTTTGTTTCTGTTGTATATGGTATATCTGAGGCTAGAATTGTTTTAATTAGTGCAGTGGTACTCAACTAGTTTTGCTTCAGAAGCCAACATAGAATCAAAAATATTTATCATACAAAAGTGAGAAAAGATATTGAAATCTATTTGCATGAACAGCATAAGCCCAACAATATGCTATTGAGTGCTTTCTAAATGTCTTTACACTTTATTAGTTTTAATTATATCAATTGCTATTCGTAGATATTTACGCATGAAGTACTAAACATGTTATTATTATGTTGAAATAATTAATGCAATACATTTTTAATTCTGTTTAATTTTGGTGCATTATAATTTGTTTGGAAGGATTGCTTTTTTTTAATAATAGATCAATTATACACTCAAAAACAGTAATCAGTTCCATATCATTGTTATCAAACAGTAATAGTAAATAGTACAGATTATTAAAGCATTTCTTCAGCTTCAACAAACTGCTAAATACAAACGCCACGCAAAGCTTTGACCACTACATTGTGAACTTGTGAACTATTAATACTGGTATCACAGAAGGTGGTTGATTTTATAATTTATTTATTTGCACAGAGTATAGTATATTACCCACATTCTTGGAATGCAATGATATGCCTGTGGCTTTATACTTAGATGCACAGGATCTGTCGCTCTTTCATCTCGTAGGTTCACTGCAGATGAAGTCAAGGGGTGAAAATATATTGTGTCACTGTACTTGACCGACATGCAACATAATGCAGGCTAGTCAAGCATTTAGTCACGTAAAAGCTATACAGAAAAGCTTTATAGAATCCAATCATAGGCCATAGCACAGCATAAATACATGTTTTCAATTAACATTTATTTGTTGTGGCTTGGCTCCCGTATATATTTTTCTAGCATGCAGGACTAGCGCCGTCTGTATTCAGCAACATGGAGAGGCAACATATGAGGCAAGCATGGGGTATCACAACGCAGTTTTTAAAACAGGCGAATGGATTTAGATGAGGAGAGAGAGGCTGACAAGTTGTGGTAAGAGGATTAGCAACGGAGGAGGAAAAAGCATGCGCACGAGAGAAGTTGCCAATCAGCAAGAGCATTGTTCAGTTTCAGCATTTATCTTGGGATATTCTGGGCTCAGGGTGGATATCTGGCGAGATTAGAATAGGGAAAGTATTCTTCCCCAGTTACTGCGAAAGGCTTAAACCCCAGAACCTATCTCAAATCCTGTTATTGTTGTCCCTTTATGCTCCTAAAATGACAATAGATTTTATAGGTGAGGGACATGTTCAGTGCTGGAGTTATGGACTAGTTGTACACCCCTACTGTGCCTTTGTTGGTTTAGACCAAGTGCTGCTCTCAGTTCTCAGCTCTCATGTTCAGGTGCTGCAACAAAGCAGGTACGATGGTCTTGCTTTTGCCATTCGACTCTTGTACTTCACAGCGGTGTCTAAGGCTGAAATGGAAACTGAAGCACCTCACGTTTGAAGCGACTCAGTCAGGGGTATTAACAGCAGTGTTAATCGATACACTTTCTTCAATACCAACGGAGGCAGAGGCCTTGTAATGCACACGTCTTAGCCCTCTGCATGTAGGGAAGCTTCCCTCGGGAGGATTTGGACTTCCAATCCAAAGCGGTTGCATTACCTTTGCAATTGGCTGGTTCAGACAATCCAATTTCTGACTTGTGCAAATGTGGTGGCTCTCCATGAAAAATCCAGTAGGCTCCAACAGTCAAGCAGCATGTCCTTCCAGAGGCTTTTCCGCTTGGTCTGGAGGTTGGATTTACGGCCGTCGCAGTCCCAGTGGGATGTGGATTCAGCTCTGGATTGAGATGTAGTCCACCGACATGTCCGTGTTCTAGCCCAAGGCATGTTTTTGCATGAGGTGCCAATTACCCTGCATCAATGGCCTGCCTATTTTTCCTTGACTCTGAATGGCCCAGGGGTATGGCATCAACAGTGACAATAGGGAGCACGGCTGAAGCATGCCGGGACATTAAAATGAAACAAGAATACAAAGCAGGCAAAGGTGGGAAATGAGTTGGAATAGACTGGGAATCTGTGGTCGGTAAGTAGTTGAGCCTCAATGCCTTGTTAAAGCTCCACTGAAGTTATCAAATCTACGAGTGCTGCAAATTAGTTTTGACACTTGAACAGCTCTGGAATGATATTCCACTTGAGTCAACTATATATCAGTATGCCCCGTTTGTCTAACAAGGCGTGCAAGTCAAAGCAACAATACTCGGACACAGAAACTACAATTGAGCTGCCACTGCATATTTGCGAAAGATTGCGATAGTGAGCATGACACATTGTTCACCTTACAACCTCTACTCCTCTCTGACTACATGGTATCATTGTGAATCTAGGCCAGTCTTCCTTGGCAAACAATTCTAGACGACATCACCACACACTTAACCCATCGGCAGGTCAGCCAGGAGCCTTTAGGCACAAATTAAGGCAACTGTGCAAGTATATCCCAGTCTTTCCATCTCTTTCTGCTCACTCTTGCGAAATCCCAATTTATTTAATTTATTTATTTAGGAATGCCTGCAAGTAAGTTAGTATGTCCATGCTTTTACTTGCGATGCACCAATCCTAATCTGGTTTACTGTATAAGACGATAAAGCAGGACTTGGGTCTTTAGCTCTGAAATAGACTGAGATCATATGATATAATGTAACTAGCAAGTTGTTGGCATCATTTCTCAGCTGGTGGTCCTTATTTCAGTCATCAGGCTTGGCACAACAGATTGCAGTGCCTATCATTCTGTAGAACATTGTTGGCAATTAAGTAAACCTCAGGTGCTACTAAACAAAGCTAGAACACCTCCTAGCAGTACAGTTAGCATTAAGATATGCTGTTTGGTACTGGTAAATTAAGCATGTGTATATTTAGTCACAGGGAGCTAATTCTTTATGTAGAGCATGGCAGTAGTGATATATTGTGTTTGGCTCACAGGAAGACTTACCTTGTCTCATGTGTCTGCTGTCTTCCCCACTTCTGACAAATAGATGCACATAGCTATTGCTTGGCTTGCTTATCCATGTGCCCTAATTGGACAAAAGAGCCCTTCCCTCCTCCCATGGTGCTAGTGGGCAGGCCAGCTCCACCTGCTTGGGTGTTAGGATGGATTTCGGTCTGCATCCAGACTAGAACAGAGTTCAGTACCCACCGTCACACAGGATGGGTTAAATAAGCAGTTGGCCAAATTGGATGTATGCCTGGTTGTTTAATTTTATGCCAACAGTTGAAGAACAGACTGGAAATAGTTGCGGATTAAATGTATAGGTTGCGTTGTCAGCTAGTATTAAACTTTGGCGTATAACTTGTCCAGCATCTCAAGTTAAGTGCTACTTCAAACTTAAACAACTTGTTTAGGAGAACTGTACTATTTGTGGTGACTGACCTTAAGATGGTCACTTGGAATTTTTATACAATTAGAATAATAAATTTTTTTTAAATAAATGATTACATTTAATTTATGCAATTTCAATGCACAATTATTAAAAGCTATACTTAAGGTCTGTTCAGACCAAAACAAGCATGCCAGGCTTACTGGAAATACATGTTTGTGGCCACATTTCTGTAACACTATTAATACATAACTAAAACAATGAGCAACCGTGACTATTACATTGGTAAAAGCACGCTTTGCTGTTTTTATTACATTGATCCAGGTGCATATTGTGGCGTTCAGAACTCAAATGTCTGGAGAGTGTGGCTAAAACACTGATATTCTAATTGTGTTGGAAAATAACACACACCCTAAACCTACCTGACAATGTTAGCAAATGCAAAATTTATATAAAAACACATTAGATTTCGCAACCGTGATATTTTAAGTTACTTTTACACAGGTTTCAGCTGTTATGTCAAACCATTGTTTCACAAGATCTGCACTGAAAAGCAATATTATGTCAGCACATTGTGCAAAGAAAATTTTGGCGGAATTGTTGGCAGATGCATGCATTTTCAATGAGCCTGCGTAGCAAGACAATTTTTTCTGTGCAAAAATGTAAAATATTTTAATTTGATTGAATGGCTTTTAATACCTCTGTTCAGATCGACACTAATGATTACACTCAATTTTATATTTATTTATTTTATTAGCTTTTTTGCATAGGTCTTCTCTAATCTCTTTTCACATTTTGTTAAGTGACGAAGTGAATATCAGGGAAGAAATTTAAAACTAGCTCTATTTGTTGTTGCTTGATAAACACCATATTAGATACAAAAAAAAAATCTGTTTGTGAATGCTGTTTTACTCTTCTGTATTTTCTGTGAAAAGTGAGTTTTAGAAACAGGAAGTCATGTAGCATTTAGCGTGACAAGGTAATTGGGGTTTTTCTGTAATAGTGAAATTCCCTTTATTCAGTCTGTTAGTGATTTTTTTTTTTTTAATTGGTCGTGATCGTTTGCAAAAAATTGGGCCAAATTTTGTGCTGGTGAAAACAGGCCTTCACACTGTAGGAGGGGTCCTGAACTCTATCTGCTAAAAACAAACAAACAGTACATGGGCTACCTGGGCTATTTAGCAACCAGCCAGACACCCTCGCAGTGTGGTGGTAGGTTTTGAAAATAGCACTTACATTTATAAAAGTCTATTTTCCTTGGCATCGAACTCAGGAAATTGTCACAAATTCTTGTTTTTCATCATAATGCAAATGAGAGTATGGTCATTTTGCATAATTATAAGCTCTGCAGGTGTGTGTGCAGTAGTGCTTTTGGTTAGTAGCGTGTGAGGTGTCTGATGTAAAGTATGCATGCTGGTGCAGTGAGATTCAGAGCAAACCGTCTATACCCTCCCCTCCCTCTTCTGTCTCTCCCTCCTCCTCATTCACTGCTAGAAGCTGGGCTTCAAAGAGCACATCAAACCACCTGTCTCTGTGTTAGTACCATTATATTTAATGCACAAACACCGCAGCCCAGCCTCAAGAATCCAACTTCTTCAAAGGTCACTCGTCTTCATCTGGATTAAGGTTGATCCGTTGAAATCAAAGTCTACAAATTGCCACATGCAAACCTTTTGCATTTCACTTAGTCAATATGCGGAATTAAGTCTATTAAAACTTGTGGTGCAAGCACTGCAGCATCATCATACCACGCATCCCAATATGCCCTACTCTTTTACTAAAGTGCAGTATGTGAAATGAGCGGCATGTCCCAATTTGCAGTATTCATAGATAGGAAATACCTAGATGGCATTCTACTTCTGAAGTGTGCATCAGAAGTACGCTTTAATATACAACAAAGGCGAACACTTTCTTTAACAGGGTTTCTATTTAAACTAGGTTGGCAGAGACTATTTACGCTGACTCCGCCCAGCAACGTGTGATTGGGCGAGTCAACATCAGTGGTGCAGATGGTAAAGCGTGTCTCATACTCCTTTTGACGCAGATGAGTTCGAATTCACCTTTTGGCAAACGTCTTTTCGCTCAATTATTGCATACTGTTTTATAATGTATTGCAATACTGTGATGCAGATAATTTGCACTATTTGCAATATGCTAAGTAATATAAATAGCAGAAAACCGTGATATTTTAACAAAATCTATAGCTATTTGCGCTTAGTGTAGATAGCATCTGTCGCTAAGAAAATATGCTTTCGCTTAATGTAAATATCACCTAATTGCTATTTACAGTTAGTGTGAATACAGCCGCTGCCTTAATTTAAAGTGTGCTTGTTACATACGTTAGGCCTACACGTACTTACTATTATAATAACAATGAATCATGCAAAATTACATGAAAGTGTCCCTAAGCCAAACACTTTAAAATACAGTGTAAGCCGGTGAAGCTATGGTAGGCTATCAGTGTGTATAGAACATATTTGTTTAATGGTCACAAAGGTCTTACATTTTTTTATGTATGTGTATGCAGACAGGTACAGTACAGTTGTAGACAGTTTGAGGTAGACGCTGGATGTGTATATTATGTGTTTTCCTGCGGAGTCCGAGTCATGCCGGCTTCGGTTATATTCGGTCTGACCTGGAACTGTCGATCTTCAACATTTATGTTATCTCTGATGAGCTCAGCGGCGGGGTCTAAAGTCAGAACCTCGGCTCGGGAGCTCATACAATGCTCACAATAAGAATGTTTGACAGATTCCATGTTTTACAGCGTCAGTGCTAGTCTGGGCCACTTATCAGCGCTCACGCTGTCCGGTTCCTCTAGAGTGACAGGCCGTTGAGAGGTGGCCCGTTGAGAATTTTGAGAGGTTCACAGATAGCTTGACGCGTCCTCCTCCTGAGCTTTGCAAGACACGCTGAGCTCTGCCGCCCGGGTCTGACATCCACCGTATTTTAACACCCTAACCACAACTCTGATGGAGATGCAGAAGACTCCGCGAAGAAGGTCGTTCAACCATCGTGTGCTCAAAGGTGTTAAGTGTTGTTTCATTTATAAGGAAGCAGGGGTCTTCACCTTCTTTAGTTCGCTCGGAGATGATTGATGGAGGTTATATAAAGAAATAGATGCATGCCGCCCGCTGCTTTTAAAGATGAAACATATGCATCTGTTTGTGAGTCTGTGTATGTGTGTGTCATAGCGAATGAGTCATGTTTTCATGTCAAGGAACATATTTGTACATTCACGAAGCAGACATTTTAGTTAATGTTCTCTATAGTTTCACCCCTTCTGTTCAAGGTCATGTACGTCCTCTTTATTCAGATGGTGTGTTTGTGAAATGCAATTGTCTTTTCAATGCATTTTAATCAATATTTCTCTTCTTTTTCCTCAGGATGGGAATTCTGAATCTTTTTGAATGTGTCTTCAATGGGATAACTTGATTTTGATGTTGACTTTATTTATGAATATTTGATAGAGAAGAGATCAGTTAGCAGAGTGTTGTGCTTTAATGTCACATCAATCCAACATGATGTGAATTGACAAAAGAGGTTGCTGATAACATTGACATGACTAATCTTTGTATTGTTTTTTCTAATTGATATTTTTCATTCGGTATCTCATCCTGTGCATCCCTCGTGCAGGAAATCTTGTGCATTTTTTTTCTCTCTCGCCTTCTTTTTTCCCACTCCATACATTGTCTTTCTTCCGTACGATAAGTGTCAACAGAGAATTGTCATTTCAAAGCAGTGCCTTATCATACTTCTCTCAGATACCAGATAAATCTTTAAACGTAGCCGTAAATGTTTCAGCTACCGGATCTGAAATGGAAAAATTCTATACAAATCAGTTCTCGCTTGTTCCATCAGATCAGGAGCGTAACGTGTGAATGCGTTTTTGCCATGTAAAGCAGACATTAGGCGCAGACGGTGGCACAGTGATTGCAAATAGCATGCTTTTTTTTTTTTTTTTTTTTGCAAGATAAAGCCAGCCGGTAACTTACTGTGAACACATACATGCAAATAAGCACATCTTTAATAGGACGGCTTGAATGCAAACGGGGGCAAATGCTCTGGAGTGGTGTTTGCGATTAGCCATTCTCAAAGATTCTGAATTTTGATCTGCCGTATCCATGGCAACCCTCAATACAATACAGCATTTTGAGTCTTAGCCCAGCAGTGCTCCCTTCCCAAGGCTTCTGTCTCTTTCATCTCAGTGGAGAGACAATTTTCCCAGCTTGTGTTCTTTCTCTGTTTTATATTAGCAGAAAATAACAAACTGATAATGCTCGATTGATTAATTTCTTTACGGAAGCATTTAAAGACATTTGCCGTCACGTACGCTGATGCATTTTAAAGGAATCGTTTGACAAAATTAAAAATCTTATAAACCTGTCTCTCTGGATAGAACAAGCTGCTGTTGTACATTTTGTGTAACTGAACGGTGGTTTAACCGACTGACAAGCTCCAAAAATTTGTTCTTTTTTCATTTTCAGTCATTTTTTTAAATTTAAATTGGCTACATGTAAGAATTTTCATGTATTAATCACCTTTATCACCAAGTGTGCATAGCTTGTAAGGAATTAATGTCTGTACCCTGACTGTAATGGGATGTTTTTTGCACTGAAATTATGACATTTATGCATGCTCCCGACAACCTCTCTTCCATAACAAATGTTCTGAAAGAGCTATTCTGTACTTAAATGTCAATGTTTCAAGCAAAGAAAAACAGATGAATTCAAAAACAATCTCAAATATACTTCATTACCAAACACTCATAACTTTTTGTCAGTCTTATTGATTATATCTGCTGTTTTCTCACTTTTGTCATTTTTGCTGTGTGTTCATTTTGTTATTGGGAGGTAAGCGTACGGCACATATTTACAAATTCACGTGAACATAATTTTCAGTTGCGCCCTTTAACAGCGATATCATTGCAAATTTCCAACATTTTTTGTAAATAAGGAAATGTGGAAAAAAATTGCATCCGAACATGCGCTTCAGAACATGTGTGCTTTTATGGTGTTTTTTGGAGCTTGGCAGTATAAAGCACTATTCACTGCAGCCTAGGATGATTTTTCATTAAACATAGGCAAAACAATAATATGGGGTCAGAACAATGTGAAGGTCATTTAAATTATTTGGCAGATTTTTTTCAGCTTGCTTCCCTGTTAGATAAGAAATTTCGTCCCGCCCAATCGCTGCTCGTTTTTTTTAAAACCCTTCTGTGGCTGTATGCTGGAGCAGCGAAGTCTAACAAGGCCATTAAATTTGAGATGATCTCATCATTTAGGCCACTAAAGCATGTTAGAGCCGCCTGCAATAGCCAGTTAGGTTCTGACCTTCCATATGGCTTCATCTGTTCATATCTGTTTTGCGCATACTGTTCATTACGAGAGACAAATGGCTCTGCTGATATGAGATGCATCTCAAACTGTAATTGAGCTGGTGGCTGGTATCTGGGAGGACTGTGAGATGCACTGCTGTGTTGAATCTTGCTCTGACGGGGCAGTGGGGGAGTGAGAGTTTAATGGTGGCCACTCTTGCAGACATACGAGATACTGGAGCCAAGCCTGTGATGGTGTACATCCACGGAGGATCGTACATGGAGGGCACCGGAAACATGATCGACGGAAGCGTGCTGGCCAGTTACGGGAACGTCATCGTTATCACACTCAACTTCCGAGTCGGCGTCCTAGGTAAGCGCTTTTCTCCATTACCTAACATTTTCCAGGAGCAGCCATATTGGAGATGTTCCACTTGCAAACATATCAGAGAAGGATTACTGCAAGAACGTTTGCTAATGGTTTGCAGTGTTCAGTATTAGACTGCTATTCGTACATTTACTTGAATGATAAGTTAAGTGCTTTTTGCTGAATCGGTAAATGTTAAACATTAAGGCAGGAATGCAGAAACATTTTAAGAGACAGAATTAAAGAAGGTAACGCTCCCAGCGATATAAACTCTTGCCAAAGTTCGGTCTACACAGAGTGTTGTGTTGATTACTTCTTAAAAGCTGTCCAGAAAAATGTTCAGTCATCCACTTATGCATTAATTTGAAACATAAGCACAATAAATGAAATTTCAGAGTGAGTTTATAAAGCCAAAAGATGAATAGTGAATCCAAATACGCTCCATATACCTAAAAGAAAAAGTGTTTACTAAGCAGCTTTAGGCAAGTGTTTATTCAACAGATGCTTGATTCTGTATGCGTATGTATTCATAAAAAGCGCCAAACGTTTTGGAGTAACTTCAACTTATGTGACCCTTTGCTGAGATCCAACCTACGGCCTTTTGGTGGCAGGACCACACTGGACAACAAATGTAGGAATCTCTTGGAATCATGTGGTGGATTATAGCATATGACACCTGAAATAAGTAGATATATCTGAACAACTTCTGAAGGAAACCTTCAGAGTCAAAATGAGAAGGAGAAAACAAAAAGGGGTAATTTTAGGCACCATCCAAAGCAGAGTCTAGTAGCTGAATTATATATATCAAGCATTTTACAAAAGATTTCACTGTAGTTTAAAACTATGTGTTATACTGAGTGCAGATTTAAGCACGTCCAGACAGTTCTAGTGTTTGACTGTAGAGGAGGTGGAAATACACGTATCTTGAAAATTCTCATTTTCAGAAACTGCAAACATAAGAATAGAATATGAATCTATTTCCTGCTGTCATTTTGGAATACGTTTAGTTGGTTGTTTATCATCACATCTCTGATATGCTCTAAATATTTATCAGCCTTTTGGTGTTGCTCACTGTAAGTTATGTTTTAAAGTGCCCTGTGGTCATTAATTGTATTACTTAAAATGTATTTTTTAAATAATTAAATGGCACAAATTCTCAAGATTTTATAGATGGAAATAACTTCTTCATCCCTTAAAGTGGCCCTATTTTGCGTTGAAAGGCTCATACTTTTTTTTTTTTGGGTCCCAAACAACAGGTTGAGATGCATGCAAGGTCAAAGAACATTGCTTTCTTTCAAAGACATTTTCTTATAATATGCATTTATTTTTACCTTATTTGATTGGTGCCAAAAGATTTGTTTAAGGGTTCGTTTTTTCAAACTCCTCCAGTAATTGGTCGATTTCGTGTGAAGCAATGTTTATGAGCTTTAAAGTGGCTAAGAATGAATCTGCATTTTTATTCAGACCAATGTGAACAATGCCAGCAAATGGGCAGCAATATGCTATTGTATTATGCTCAACGTGAAACGGCTTGGGATTTTACTAACAACTTGTATCAGTGACTCAGAGTCGACTTTTTATTTTGCAAAACAATATCTTTACACACGGTGCACTTTCAGATTTAAAACTGCAGGACGTTTTCATTTACTCAGAGTGGCGTTATACACTGTATGAAAGGTCAATTTCGAAAATCCATAATAGGGGCACTTTAAATGGCCTCAATATAACTCTACATCCTTACCTCATTTAGTACATGCAGAACCATTAATATGCAAATTTGTCCCTGCCTCCACCCAATCACACCAGCTCAAACCATCAGCACCACTTTCACTGGGTTTACTGAAGTATTAAATGCCACAGAATGGCAGGTGGCACTATTGGATTCATTGGATTAAAATCACAAATCAGAATTGTAATGTGTTATATGTATCATTCCCCACAATGTCAGACACATACAGTAACTGTAATTGATATCATTAGCCCTTGGTTTGACTACCTTATCAAACAGCTATAATGCGTTGCTAATGTTTCACAAACCTTGATCCTGCCAACCTCAGACAGCTAATGGATATGAAAAGTCCCACCTACATGTTAACGGAATTGGTATCATATATGTGCTGAGTTTTTGAGTATGCTGCAGTTTTACATAAGGTTTTATATATATATATTATTTATAAATGGCAAAATATGCCTTTAATTTGTAACTACATCAACTGCACATCAACTAATTCTCACTGATTTGTAACTACATGTCTGCTAACTCTCAGAGGTAGGTTTAGGGTTAATAGAATAAGTTGACATATTCTTGCCAAGCTTCCGATAGTCAGTATGTCGAATGTCGTGGACCCATCAAAAATAAAATGTTAGAAGATATAAGATAAGCAGACAGTCTTTAAATATATTTATTCAATTTACATCCTTTTTTCCCAAAACGGGTTGTATTTGGCATATATTTTACGAAATACGTTTTGCTAATGGTACGATCTCTCCAGGAATGATGGCGGCACTGTGAACTTTGCATTTTCCCTTTATTAAAACGCAGGACACCCCTCATTTGCATAGTGATAGCTGCCTCAGATGTAATTGAAATTCGGAGCAGAGTGAACAATTCCAAGGAAGCAAAAATAAATAAATAATGGGATATTAATACAAAAACAGGCCTGCTTTTAATTATGCAGCTTAAAGGTATGAGGAGAGAATTATACGGCATGTAAAAGATTCCTCGTTTACCTTGTGGCTATTCTGACTTATGCATGCTCCATGAACACGGCTGTATGTAGGTTACACTGGTTTGATGTAAAATTCATGTATTTATGCATGGATGTGCCTTATTCGAGAAGCACGTAAAACAGCACTCTAGAATGAAAATAGCGAATACAGCCTGGAAATCTGCGACACAATAACAGAGATCTCCGCACTGTACAGTCTTTATTACCGAAGCCTGTTTAATAAGTCTCGCCGGAGTTTTATCATCTCACCGCAGCGTTTCCACCTGTCCTGTGGATGTGATAATTATTGCTTCTAAGTGTGGACCCTGTCTCTCCAGGGGCCCTATTTGGAGACTTTGGCATGTGAACTCCACACCATGTAGATGGCTGAGAACTCATTACTGGTTTAATATTTAATTACAAATGCCAGATCACCGGCGAGTCTTCCCTGCTGTTAGCGTCCCGTGGATGGGGCTTCTGGTTGTTTGTGACTGATGGGGATACGTGAATACTGTGGCATTCAGATTTGATCAGACACAGAGTTTGGCCAGAGACAATTTGTTTATAGAAATGCTGTCTTGTTGGGCATCGATCTGTGCGTGCGCGGATTAGGCCGGGTTTGCCGGGACCCTTTAATGGCGTGTAATGACTCCTAGTCTTGGGGGAGTATCTTGTATCACTGCTCTTTACAAATATAATTACTCACTGGCTCTCCAGAGCATGTCAAATTCCATTTCCTGTGGGGAAGACTTAATTACTGTTTCCAGATGCATTAAATATTAACAATAGCCACCTCTCTTTTAAAAATCCATGGACCTTTGCCCTTTATTGGGTAAGCTGGCCAAGCAGTTGGCAAATGTGATTTAGAAATGATTTGAATTAATACCGGAGTTATGAAAAATATGGAATAAATCACCATCACTTGGCTTTCTGTTTGGTTGAGAAACCAAATTTATTGTAATGCTATTATTATTTACTTTGGGGGCCTATGCATATGATTTTGAAGCAGTACATTATGTCTTTTTTTTTTCCCCAGAGCTCATAGCTCAAGGCAACATAAATGTTTGATTGCATTCCATTACATTCGCGATTCTTTCTGACTCAAATTCACATTAGACCATTTACATTTCTATGAGCATAATCAGTATGGTTGGGCATGCAGACAAAACATCCATCTGCAGAAAACAGTATGCATTCGAACCCTGTTACGGGAGTCTAATTAAGAAGATCATGCGTATGTGGCACAAGAAAAGTGATTTTCATGCATGGATCTTCTGTGACTGGCTGGCACAGCTGTAATGCAAATCAAATTCAGAAATTAACCATTCAGTCTTCTGCTCTTTGTTCGCGAGATGATATTAGGTATCGGTGCGTAGATTTTCCATGTCACTGACAACTGTGTATTACTGCAAATGGTTTCCGATTAGATTCTGTGAAAGCTTTTTAGCATTCACAGTAAAATGTTGCATGTTCAGCAGCGATGTGAAATTATATTTCATATGACTTTCTCAAAGGCTGTTCCAAAATCCCTTGGCAAATATAGGTTTCATCTAGGTCAAGAGCTTAAGATGCATTTCATGTAAAGAGGGAAATGCTACAGCCAAAGTGGCTGGGTCTTTCTCAGGAAACGCTGCAGTTTGTGCCTGAATGTGTCAGGATTTTATTTTAAGTCATTTATTTCCCCACCTCAGGCACAACGTATGAGGGCAAAATAACCTCCACCCAAATATTCAGATTAGCAGGCAAACCATTTCGTTGTTTCTTAAAATACATAATCTGTGCTATTTTTGGACCATGTGCAAACAAGCAAACAAATGAATCGATAAGTGTTTTGTTAAAACCGTGATGTGCTTTTATTCAGCATTCTTTGAGGAATAGTTCAAAGTTCAAAAGAGTAAATAAAAATAGAAATATGTCGCAACTTCATTTCATCATTTTAAGGCGTTACTGCTGAATAAAAATATTAATATATTTTAAAAATAAACTAAACGTGTCTCTCTCACGCCCAGAAAGTTTTGTGCATTCAGACAAATTTTTGAAGGGAAGCGCTAAGATTAAAATTGTGAGAAATGTTTTATTCATGTGTGCTGAAAAGCAAGAGTGATGAGGGGAGAAATTCTGAAGCCATTTTTCAGCCAAACAAAGGCCATGTGCTCAGAAAGACAGACACCCGATTGAATTATAAAAAACATAGAAAGAAATCACAGTTGTTCTAATCAAATGAGAATGAATCGGAGGGGGGAAAACATACTCTGAAATCAATTTATAGCACAAATTAAAAACTGAAGTGCCCAAAGGCTGAAATAAATCGAAGACGAAATTCTACAAATGTTTGGCCTGTTAATGTGTTCTCTGCCCAGAAGCGAATGGTGAGGTCTTTAAGTTCTCTTCCAAAGTCTGCGGTATCAAAACTTTTCCCAAGTGCATCAAATGTCTTTTCATAAGTTTATGAAGCGAGACAACAGAATCATCAAGGTTGTTTGGAACGTTTGTGCTCCAGAGCTCCCAAGAGCCTCTGGTTTTCCTCAGGCAGTTCTGATTTACCTCCAGGCCCTGCCGGTTCCAGCGCTCATGCCTCTTGGCCTTTGTGGGTGAAATAAATTACACAGAAACCTCAGTAAAAACCACAGTCTCTTTATCCAAACCTGACCTCTGGGTTTGAGGGATTGATCTTCGGGATGATGGCTGCTGTCAAAGTGTCATTTGAGTGCTGTGACATTTGGGTTCTTCCTGGCCTAGTTTTGCACAATTGAAAGATTTGTCAACAGTTCAAGTGAGACAGACCGTGTCACAAGAAACTCTTTCCATCGCACAAGCCGCTAACTTTTTAGAGCTCTGGTTTGTCACTAAAGATGTTTGTTTTCACAAAATACCATGTTGCACACGGCAAATATGTGCAGTTTACAGGAGTAGATTTAATAACCATAAACACCTAGAATCTTTTATATGTGTTCAGATTAGCTGCTCTTACATGCACCCCAATAATTTGTCAGCAATCGTTTTAAAACTGGTCACGCAAATGCCTCAATCAAACCAAATGAAATTTCTATAGGGCTACAAAGGGACCTGAAATAATCAAATCAGTACATAAATGCTTGCATACAATTATTTACTGCAAAGCGTTTATGTTTATCAGATCCTTTTTATAATAAGATTCCTGTCTACGTTGCTTTGCTAATTATGAACGTGCATGACTTATTAAAAACTGGTCAGTGGAGGAGGCTGTTTTTTTAAGTTAAGTCCTATAGCGTAGAGTTCGAGATTTGTATGTTGCTAAGCTAAAGGCACAGTACTCCAGTAGGTATAAAAAATGCATAGTACAGAAAAATGCTGGGTGAAATAGCTGTAAATTATTCAACACTTTGCAGTATTGAATGAAATATATTTATAGTTTCGCATTACTTTTGCATTGTTTTTCAATAAGCTAGTTTCATTGGATTTTGGTATTGCCTTTTCTGAACGAATGAATGCATGCTTGATCAAAACAAGGTTCTTTCACAGCTGCCTAACATTTCCACAGGCCTTAGCAAAAGGAGTGCATCTTGGATGCCTTGAAATGCTGTCCAGGAACTATACAAGCCAATGTGCCTCGCCTTTATTTATGTTTCACTTGTGTTGCAAAGAGGCCAGTCGTCTATGTCAGTCGTTGGGAAGAAAGTGACACGTTGTTTCAGGGCAAATAGAAACTTCTAATGACAGAAAACTTCATGTGATGCGCTGTGCAGGTTGGGTTTTCTTATTCATTGATGGTTTGGGGCTAGGAATTTCTGCCTCTTGGACAAACTTTGCATCCATCATGCATGTGGTGACATTTTGCTGACCTCTGAATCTTGGTGTTTCTTTTTTTAGAACTGGATCCTGTCTGAAAGTATAAATGGCTATTGGGTGAGGAATTTCCTTCCTGTAGTCAGGGCATTAAGTTCATCTGTCTTAGAGAAGGCCTGTTGGCCGGGGAATGTGTCCCAACAACCTTAGCAAACAATGTTGTGTTTGGTATAAAGCAATTACGTTACAACCCAAAGGCACAAACCAGCTTCAATGGGAAAAGATTGGAAGAACATTTCCCTTTGTTGGTATTTCAGAATTTTTTTATAACACTGCTTCTGTTGTGGCACTTTCAAGTCTAGTCACTTCTGTTTAGTTCAAATGTCATTCGTTATTCAGTTCAGAGTTGATTCAGTTGCGTTTATTAACCATATCAATGTCAGTTCACCCCTAAACTGCATGCTGGTTAGGTTTTGTTTAGCTTAATGTTTTGAAGCTGGGATGCTGCCATGCCGAAAAAAAAAACAATATAACCCTGCCAATAGCAACACAATAGCAATAGCAAATGTAATGGATTTAATGGTTATAATGGGAATTGTATTGGTTTTAATTGGTATAATGGTGTTAAATCCTTTAACATTAAATCCTATTGGAAAAGTTCCCAAAACACACTACAAAAAGGAATTTTGAAATAGTTTTACTGGAAAAAAGTTAATGGAAACCATCAGAATTTCTGTTATGGTTTCTATTAGGCTTCTAGTGTTTTTGTAACAGGGTGGTTTAAACTGGTCTTTTGCTGGTTTTAAGATGGCACATGACCAGCTAACCTAGGTAAAAAACAAGTACAGTTCCATAATGTAATTAAAGTGCTCTATTTGGCGCACTTTTAGCATACTACCTTTGTATTTAGTTACCACTTGTAGCACACTTGAGTGTATTAGTGTACAAAAGATGCTTTCAAGTGTGCTACAAGTGGTAACTAAATACATTTTAAAAAACGAAGATAATATCTTAAGTGCATTTTTGCTCATATTCATGTTGTCTCACACTTAGATGATCTTAAGTTTATCTTAACAAGTACTAAAGGACCATTTTTCGCGTATTAAGTACAAAATTAGTGCGTTAAAAAGAGCACTTAACTGGGAAATACCAGCTTACACCAGCATTGGACCATCTTAAACCAGCTCAAACCAGCATCCCAGATTCAAAACATATCTAACCAGCATATGCTTGAAATAGTATGTCGATAATGGAAAAGGACAATAGTAAATGCTCAATTTTCAGTTAAAGGCAGTTGTCTTGAACAATAAAATCTGTGTAAGTAACTAGCTAGCTAACCGAGTAAAAACATTAGATAACTGTTAGCGTTATAACAACAAACAAAGTATGTGGACTATGTGATGCTGTTATACTTTATTGGTGTCCTTACAGTTGAATTATAAAAGTACTGAGTAATTTTAATTACCTACATGTACTTACTGGCTAATTTATCTATTTTGGCTGATATGCTAAGATGCTTTGTTTACCTTGCAGTGTCACAGGACAGCGGCAGGCATAAGTAGTGAAAAGTTTAATTTATATGAACTTTGAATGAGCCAAGTGGAATGGATTTGAGGAAGTCAAGGCTGTGGTTAAAACACAAAATGGATGTGGTTTAATTTTATAGGGCATCCCTCAAGCTGAACAAATTTGATTGACAGTGCTGTGAAAAACGAACAGACATATGCACCGGATTACAGATAGCAAAGGTGAGCAAATTCACCCGGTAGTGATCTAAAAAGCAAGATTAAAACATCAGAATAACAAATGTAGCTGATTGTGTGATGCAAATGTCAAAATTTTAATTTACAAAAAATGAACTAAAAGCATTTCGAGATCACAACATAGTATTAGTTGTATGTACTCTCTAGGTAGTGAGTGTGAGTTTTACAAAAATGTAGGTACTGTACAGTAGAGGCACGTCAGCCTGTGCTCCAAAGGCATATTGATCTTTGTTTTCGACCCCCTCCAGAGCAGATAAGGTCAGCTGGAGGCAAATATGTTTATAAATGTCTTTTTAAAATGAGTTTTCAGTTCTCCATGTATCAGGCTTCTTGTTTACAGCCTGTTGCCGATATCTCTGACGATCCATTACTACTTTTGACTTGACGCTCGCGCTGTGGCATAACTTTTTCTTCCTCTATTCCAGCCAGACCGTACCCTGATCAGCTCATCTGTCTTCTGCCGTGAGGGGGGTTTGTCCATCATCAGGTGTGTTTGGGTCAGAAATGATCCGTCTTGAGAGACTTATATTGGCTCTCCAGCCAACTCTTGCTACTCGTCTTGTCAAGTGATTAATCATGCTTTGGCCAGTGAAGGAACCAAGGCCAGCTGTCTTAACGCATGTGGGAGGCAATATTCTCCACATTGTGTCGGCTGAAATGAGGAAGGTGGGTGTGGAGGACCGGCAGAGAGGTGTGAAGTTGGGAGCCAGGAGAGTGGACGTGGGCGCCCAATCCACTCACTTTGTGTGACTCGACAAAAGAGAAACTCAAAAGCGCCCGAAAAAAAAAGGAAAGAGAAAAACCTGAGTAGGTGTAATTATTTACATGGGCTGCGTGCATGCCTCTTGTGAATGAAAAGCCTGTCAGAATTGGTCACAGGATGTTTGAATTTCTAAAGTGTTGCTTTAGAGGCAAAGCTAATTCAGAGAAACCAACACCGCTCGCACGTAGAGTGGGAGGAATATCGGAATGGATGAACTGAAGAACCGGCATGTGAAGACTGAACTTGGTGTGAAATCCTGTATCATTCATGCAGGATTAGAACCAGGAAACGGCTTTGTGAAGATTTGGTATGGAAGGTTTTATGGAGGTATCTGATTTTATAGTAGGAAATCTTTCTTATGCATTGGGAAATTTTATTTCATCTGGAACTCATGTGACATGAGAGGTGTCGAGACTTGTCATCTTTACAGTAATGCACCATGCTCTAATACGGCGGTGTACAGATGAGCTTGCTCCTAAACCCACCTCAACAGCACTTAAAGGCATCGTAGGCACTGTGCCGTCGGGAGGCCGGGCCCAGATGTATTGTAATCTGCAGACTTTATATGTATATTTGAAGGAAAATCTGTGGAATTTTTCAGAATGGATTTAAACTTATGTGTACTGTGGTCTTAACTGAGCATAATCAGATTAGCCAAAATATTTCATAAACAAACACGCAAGGCACGGGGATTTTTATGAACGACAGGAGGGACGGACTGACAATAAAAAGCACTGAGAAATTTCCTGGATGACTTGTGGGACGGCTTAGTTGTCGGGACTAGTTTTATATACAAATAAAAGGGAACAAATTGTAGATATTGTCAGTTAATAGTTTAGTTCGGTATTTCAATTTCTGCCCTTAAATCTGTACTTTTTACTGCAACTTACAGATCCAAACCAGGAAGTATATAAACTCTTTGTGATCTGATATAAAGAAATGTTTTTTCTCGCCCACAACGGTGCACAGCCCCAAATAAGCTAAACAGCATCTTTATCAAAATCAAAATGTCAGTGTAGCTCACAGAAATGTATATCTGCACAGTATAAGTCAAGCCTACGACACATAAATAAAAATAAATAAAAATGAAAATGTTTCAGTACCATTGTGATTACCAATGAATTCTAAACACTTAATAAAGAATTTGTAATTATTTATAATTGCTTACAGTTTTAGTTAGTAGTGAAAGTTATTTCATTCGGTATCCATTAATTACCTAATAAGGAACTATATCAGTCCTAAATACAGGTTATTTAATTTAATTATATTAGCTTTACTGGTTGGTACTACTCATCTGTCCTGCATTACACAACACAAGTTAGTGTTTTCAGCAGAATTGTGACCATTTCTCCGCTGGTGATACTGTTGCCCTATGTTCCAGATTAATTTCACCAAGCCTTTTCAAAGCATTGACTACAAAACTAGAGACCACTGCCCTTGCTTTTAACAGAGTAACAGACTCGCTACTTAATGTCAACCTGCAAAAATGTAGCTGTCTAGACAGTTTTCCAATGCAGTAATTAATATACGTTTTAGCAGTTACTCTCTAGGCAAGGAGAAACAAGAGAGAGGCAAAACTAAGGTGCCTCATTGTAGTTATGCCTTGTATTTTAAAGTGTTGCTTCAGTGGGGGGTCATAAAATTGTTGTTATAATCCTTTAACAATAGATTTTGTAAAGCACTCAAAAGATGGTAGAGAGAGTTGGAAGAAATACACTTAGCAGAGCCTATTGTGTGCTTCGCATGAGGAACATTGCTTGTGTGAGTAACAGTTGTCAAGTTATTCACTTATGATGTTGAATAGCTGTTCCCTAGGATTTAATTGCCTGCATAGGTAGCACTGAGTCAGCTGTCTAGGTTTTGGGAAAGAGTTATAATGTGGTTTCTCGGTTGCTTAATTTATATACCGCTTTATGTTGAGAACACACAAGAGGTGAAAATCCCCATTGCACTGTGTAAATATCATCGCGGGTTAGGGTTTACCCAATACATATACTAACTCCCCCAGGAGAACATAAGGCTAGTGTGCACTAATGAATTAGAGTGTGGTGTTTGACTACAGTAGCTTCAGGTGTTCTGTGACATTCTTTCTGAGAAAGTGCCTGTCAAACGTTTTTCCCTCCCCGGTGAGTCACGGTTTGAATACCACCACCTTTGCATAAATAGCTTAGCTTCCTCTGATCCTGCAATCTGCTTGCTTAGGTGATGGGTGTATGCACATCTTCAACTGGAAGCGTTGTTATATTATTAGCATTTGTACAATCAATCGTCATTAAAAATCTATTAATTGTATTTCTAAAAAATATGCAACTAGGTCAACTGGTTTGGCGCTGCTAGTCTTGTGGCCTACAGTGGTGAAGCCGGTCAACACTGTAAAACAGCTACAAGCTAATCATTGTTGAAGTCGCCTGTTTAACCCTATAAAGCCTACTGTATTGTAGGCAAAACACACATTTATAAAGCCTCATCACCATTATCAAAACATTAGTGAAAAAGCTGTTGTTTAATGCATTTAAAAGCATAATGCAGGATGCATTTTCATCAGCACATAACGTTCATCTTATAGCTGCATCTTTATTTTTAAATGTTTGAAAATTACACATTTATATTCTGCAAAATGCAAAGCGAGTCTCCGTTGAGCTTCAGCCAGACATTTACACGCGTACATCAAACAGATGCCATGCGTTACAAAGGGAGCTCGACAATTCAGACTAAAATATACAGTTTTTTTTGCATCCAAAAGTGGAAGCACTTAAAATATCTTCTGATATTTATAACAAAACATGCAGCATGAAGGATGTTTTGCAGCCAGTTGTGGCAGTTTTGAAAGAAAGGTCAAAAGTTCAAATGTGTGTATAAAATGTGACGTCTTTTAAATATCACTGTGTTGCATTAATTTTTATGTTTTACATTTTGCCCTTACCATAAAACCTACAGAGTGAAAACTGATAATTATATACACATTGTTTAAAGAGTCATGTATTCTGTTATACAGTAAAGATCTCAAAGCATCTGAGTTCTATTTTTTGTGTGTAATATTTAAATCTAGTGGACACAAACAGCCATGCACATAGGCTAATTAGCATTAGTAACCATTTATAGGGTCTTTTAAACAAAGCAGTGGTATGAATAAATAAGTGTGATTGAGGTACTGTGAAAAATGCTAATGTGAGCTGCTAATGTATTGGGCGGTGCTCATATATTGGCTTTGTGCCATGTGTTTCACGACCACATGCTTTCTTTTGCTTGACTGCATGCTGGTGCCATGACCTTCTCCATTAACCCCTCAGTGTGTGTGCTATTTGAAGTGTAAAGATTATTGAGCTCTCTCATTGGAATGCCGTCAAAAGGTTGTATCACGAAGCATCGCTGTCCATCAGTACTTAATATTGGAAGCCTGTAAATGATATGTTAAATGTCGGTTTTTCCTCTGATGTGTCCTCTGTTTACTGGGCTATACACTTGTACCTCAGTGTTTGACTGGCCAAATGGTAATGAACAGACACCGCAATTCAATCAGCATTACGGTGGAAATGCTCTGAAAGCTGGTGAATCTAAATAGAAGGACAGCTGTTAAGGAAGATAATGTGTTGCTAAAAGGTGAAGTGTGTCATTTTTTCAAAGTTAAACTGCTTCTTTTTAAATGAGCCTGATGTGGTGAGTTGATTCTTTCAAAAAAATATAAACTCAATAAACTATATTTATGACTTTTCTGATTAAGTAAACATGCTCAGTCGCCCACCCGGTGTAGCTGCGCTTCCAATTGGCTGCTTTGGCAATTGCGTCTTTTAAATGTTTGTTTTTTTAACCACTAATAGTTAGGTTTATGGCCAGCTTTTTATTCTATTTCAGCACCATTCACTGTACATTTCTTTTCTGAACTGCTGCGATACATACAAAACGCGGCATTATTAAACATGACCAGATTTTCTAGTTTTTTATTTTGACAGTTCAATTTAAAAGTGTTGCAAAATGCACAAGCAACATAATAACATTTAGCAGAAATGTTGCTTCAGACATGTTTCAGCCTGAGTTGAATAAACTAACTTTGTGTCTCAACCAGATACGGTGCAAAAAGATTGATTCACTACAGTGACATCCAATGTAGATATTGAACAGATATTCATTGCACTGTCTGAAAAGCTGATCTGATTTAAACACTTTCCAAATAACAGTCCAAAAGAGCAACAAAATATAACTGGTTGTTGTGAGAACAAAAGCTCTGTTGTTGCTGATGGCAGTATGGCTGTTTTCACACTTAGCTTGATAGCTAAAGTTTGATTGGGCCCCTCCCCCAGATTCTCTTTTCATATGCTGTTGTTTACTACTCTAGTACTGTAGATAATGACTAGGAGGGGATGCCAGCCTAACAGTTTTTTTTTCCCTTTGGTTTTACTACTTAAACTTCAAACACACAGATAGCCACTTCCACATCCGATTTATGTATTATACAAGATGCTAAAAATGGAACTCAATTGCAAATGCATGCAATAACATAAAATGTCCTGCAACAACCCACCTCCGTGAGGAAGGAAGGATTGCATACAGACTATTTGTTTAACATCCCTAAGTACAGCTTTTGCATCTCAATTAATCTTTGAGTTCAACCTGACTCTGGTCCACACCGAAAGCTCTAGTCAGGTGAAAGCGCGACTGACCCGCAAATATCTCGTAAAAGAGTTTAGGAAAAAACATTTGATAAAATGCAAAGCTAAAAAAATAATAAATCAGTCCAGCTGAGCAACTCAAATTGCCACAGGGGCTTGTAGTTTGAGAACATCAATTCTTCAGTTTTTTCGCCCTGAGGAGTTTGTCTGACTGGGTAATTCTTGGCTGACTTTTGGATGTTTCATATTTTCCCTTGCTCTCTCTCTCTCTCTTTCTCTCTCTCTCTCTCTTTTCTTGGCTTGTCGGAATCAATTGAACAAACTGGCATGATATTTGATGGCCCCTGAGCTCCAATTATTACAACAATATTATGGCACGGGTAAGTCAGGAGTTTCTCAGCAGAATGCCAATATAACAGGGAGACTATTTGTATTTGCCGCTAGTCCTTTAGGGCACCAGCAAGGGCAAACTGCTCAATAACTCAATTTCTAACAATTAGCCCCTGACATATCCCTTCGAGAACTGATACATCACTATATTGTGCATGAAATATCTGAAGAGAAAAAAACAAGGATTAGCTATTTTGGTTCTCCACAAAACAAGTCCCCTTTGAATACCAACCTGTCAAAAAAGAGTGGTGCTTTTAAACGTACTGGAAGTTTGATTAATCTCTTTCCGAAGTCATAAATAAATGAAGTTCCAAACGTTGATTCGGGAATAGCCTATTCATTCAGTACTGTCACTTATCATTACAAGCCTATTTAAGCACCCCTCCACCTCCCCATCTCCTCCTCTATTTCTCTTATTCTCTCTCTATATAGTACTGCAATGGCGGGTTGAACTCTGAGCTCAAGCCATTAACCATTAGGCATCAGAACTGAACAGGTAGGCGAAATCGTGAATTTTTCAGCACAACACCTTTAACGGGATCAGCTTTGAGCGTGCAGCAAAGTTTACGATAATAATGAGGTTCATTCATTTTTCGCCTACACTGCACTGGTCCAATTTCTTGTAGGCACGCACCATAATTCAGACAGATTGAACTGAATAGCATAAAACTTGGCTGTTTTGGGTTTTGCAACTACCAAAAACATTCACGTAGGGAAAGAAAGACAGTTTCAGAATATATACAGCATGATTATCATCTATGTATTGCAGCTACCTAATTATAGCGCATGTTCATATTCACGGCTGGACCCTTAGGCTGGGTTAATAGGCCTGTCATCACCTTACTGTTCGTGGCTGGAGTGGCACAAATCCTAAAAACAGGGTGAGGCCCTGGGCCAACACTAACCTTGCTACAGCAAAAAAAAACAAAAACATGTAGAGCAGGTTGAGTTGGTATATAAATGAAGGCACTCTCGGTTTAAAAGCCTTTGTGAGCCAGGTCAATTGAGTCAACCCTTTAATCATTTGTGTATAATTAAAATTTAAATTATAATGGTAATTTGTTTGATTCGCCAAAATAAGCCCCATGCAAACTTCACACAGAGATGAGATGAGATAGAAATCAAAAAAAAATGTTTTAAGCCTAATTGGTTTCCAAGTTTCCTTAGATTTGTCAGATGGATTTTTTTTTTATTTGTTTCTAATCATTGTCGGGTTCGTGTCAAATGCCTTTTCACTTCTCAAGTGTGGAGATGGGAAATGTGCATAAAAAACATGCATATGTTTTTTGAGAGTTGAGAGGACATGAGGAGGTAGAAAAACCATATTAACCATGTAAGACGTATTAAAAATCCAGTTTTGTGTATACAGTAAGTGCATATCAGGTGCTATTCTAGATAGAAACTCAAGTGAAATCCCCCTAGTCTTCTTACATGCTTCTTACAAGATCTGAGTGCGAGTCACGTAGCCTGCGTCCATTACCAGTCATGTGCTAGAGATTTTCCTTCTTAATTTTTGTTGATTCATGACTGGAGGTGTTCGTGCAAATCCAAAGATTTTAATAGCAACCTGGAAAATTAGCTCTGGAGCCACTAAACGCTCCACACTAACATCTATCTGGGCAGGAGCTGCCTCATTAAGTTAAATAATTAATGAATCTGTCATAATTATGAAACTGCTCACAAGCAAGACTAATTGTACTCATAGTTTAATTAGGGTAGACGCCTGCCACTCAAATGCTCCACTCCAGTTCTGTTCCGTGTCGGCCGGAGATACTCCGTGTCCAAGATAACGCTCCAAATGGGAATTCAGTTCATATCCTGGACCCCGACATTAGCCAAATTGCGGAACTTAATTAATATTCTGAGCAAATTTCCACAGCCAGATGACCAGCACTAATTGCTCGGTGTTGCACCTGTGGTCCATGACAGCTCATGACTGGACGATGTTTGCAGCGGTCTGCAAATTTTCCAAAAAAAACAGCAAGAGAAGGGCTATCCATCTCCACTGAGATGTAATGCATGCACAAACCAAACAACCACAAGGTCACACCACAATATCATCAGAGGCCTTGAGTGGCCCGATACGGAGCACTTTGAATAATGAGACCTACTTCCTCTTTCTCGGAGCTGCCACCTCATCTACACTCTGACAGAGCGAACCAAGCGCTGCCAGACCAGCCAACCTTCAGAACAGGAGAGCAGAGAAATAAATGAGATGGCATCAACATGCAGATGGAGAAGGAGAGAAAGACATGAAAGTTCAAGATAGGAAGAAGGACCTATTTCGACCCGTCTACCCACAAACCCACAGCAGACAATGGCTAGACAGGCCCGCTTCAGAGGATGAGAAAAAAGTGGCAAACTGACAGGTACTATGAGATCTGTGAGAGTCATTTACACACAGTACAACTGGCTCGACTCTTTAGATTTTGCTGCAGCTAAATAAGAGCTAAGCATCTATAAAGAGAAAACAGAAACAGGATTTTTACAAATTTCAGAAGAAAATGTACCTGTAACTGTACCTTTTTGTATATTGTTCTGTTCACAATTGGTCTAAAAAGGTAAATTTTTGCAAGAAGCTTGGTTCACAATGTAGCATAATCTGGTTAGAAAATGTCCATTCACCAGTCGCTTATCTTGATTTAAAATTGGGTCTTGAAACAAATAACATGTTTACTTGCAACTGATGCCATGACAACAATTTCTTCCCACAGGAAGAAACTAGTGGACCTGTTTATAGTAGCAAATGACCCTATTATAGGTAATGAAATGTTCATATTTTGGTTTTGGAGCAGGATCACATGCACGCAAGGTCAAAAAATGCTATAATTTTCTTATGATATGCATTTATTTTTACTTTACTTGCTCAATGACTCCCAAACAATTCACTCAACATTTTTTTTTTTCAAAACCCCTCTTTTGTGTGACGCTAAACCGCAGTGATTGGTCTGATTGGTCTCATTTTCGTTTCACCATGTTCGTAATGTCTGATAAAGTAGCGTTTGCAGGACTGCCAACATTTGATTTCAGCTTGGAATGAGAGTTCTTGCGGATTTCATTTCATTTTAAAGAAAAAAGGAATGTTTTATAATAGCTTATAGAGCTAGAGCGCCGCCATCTTGCAGTACTACGTGTGTTGTCACGAGGTTGGTTCACTCCGCTGCCCAGCATAGCAATATAAGCATTTCTTTACATTTTGAGCTCACGCTTTGAAATGGACGGAGATAAATTCGAAAGTACTGCCGGGTTAATAATAAGTGCAACTGACTAAGCATATGATCCGAAACGGTGATGGGGTCGAGTGTTTGGGGTCAAAGAAGTGAACCTGCTGGTTTGGGTTAAACGGGATCAGAAACTATACGCGTTTACATGGATACTTAAGATTGTAATTACAACTGAATTTTGTGTGCATCTGTTGATAAGGACAAGAAAGAAAGCTCAGTTTGGTATTTGCCTGCTATCCTCCGGCACGTGTGTGTGTGTGGCGCCACTGGCGCAAACAGAAGTGATCACACTGCGTGAGTACCACATTTAAATCTCTTTCTGAAAAGTTTTATCACAGCATGTTATTCAGAGAGGTGATAAAGTAACAGCAGGATAGCTTGTATTTGCGGGTGAACATAGCATATGTTACATACAACTTCATGTAAACATGTCTGAATGGTCTGCTGTAACAATAAAATGCAACATAAATGATATTGTATGAAGCGCTGTTTGTTAACATCCAGTTGCGTAACTCATTATAAAAACAGTGTTTGGGGTGTGAGCAAAACTCAGCATATAGACAATATGATGTTTAATATTCTTCCATATCATGATGCGTGTTAAAATAACATTAAAATAACATTGTGTGCTCAAAATGTAAAGAAATTCTTACCAACAGTGGTTTCTGCGAGTATTAAGAGCCCATTTAGTAATGTACTGGCAAGCAAAGCGAACCAACCTCGTAATTTTACTTGCAGTGGTAACGCAAGATGGCGGCGCCCATGCTCCTAAAGCTATGACAATACATAAATTTTTTTCTAAAATGCTTACATTAATCATGTTCGTTATATATATGTATATACATCATATATAACATCACTTTACTAAATAATGTAAACTTAAATTACTGCTTCACTACCACTTTAAAGTTCCAAAAGGAATGAATTTGCATTTTCATTCTGACCAAGCTTAAAAAGACCATGTGGGCGGACAATATGCTAATATTTTATGTTGAAGTCAACTGCTTGTTTCTTGTGTTTGAGAGATGATAGATAGATAGATAGATAGATAGATAGATAGATAGATAGATAGATAGATAGATAGATAGATAGATAGATAGATAGATAGATAGATAGATCAAATACTTTAGAACTGTAAACCCTTAAGCCTAAATATGGATGGCTGACCATATATCAGCCCTCCTCTAATAGAAACAGGAATGCCTTTAGCAGGTATTTTTTATCCATGGCTCAACAGGAAATGTGGCGTGTGTCGTGCTGTGACACTGGTCTCTCCCAGACAATGGCTCATCTATTTCTGCACTGTCAGCTCGCCCTTAAAGCACAGTTGTCAAACTTAATTGTATTACCTGCAGAGCTGGGAGCCCTTTTATTAATTTATTCCTGGAGGAGGGAGAAAATAGGATGTGAGATGAGGTTCTGCGGCTGTGGACTGTGTTTATACTCTCTGAAACACGGATACGGCAAAGTAGCATTAACTTAGAATGACAAGAGTAAACGCTTTGGTGTCCTCCAGTAGAGGAGCCAGTCATTTGATTCTTCTGGCCTCATTGCGCAGAATCTGAAGACAATCATCTCTGGCACAAAAGCAGCTATCTGAGATATAACTTGTATCGTTAAAGAGACAGTAACAAGTTGTGTTACAAAACCTCAGCTGCCTACCTAGGCAGCATTTTAAGATGTCACATGAGAGCTCCCGGTGTGAGGGAAGCTCATAAATTATGCTTCAAATGAAGCATGCGTGTAACCTTCAAAGATAATGCAGCACAGCGAGCTTAAATAGTTTTATTCAAAACGGCAGAAGTGAATGAATATGTTGTTTTTTATCAAACACATGAACTATGTATATTGTATATTCCTTGCACAATACTATGATGTGGCCTCAGAGCACTTTTACCACATTGCAGAATTTGTAAACAAATATATTTTGACATTTGCATCTCATAATCAAATCCATACATTTGTCTTGCTCAGTAGATCACCTGTTGCCAGATTCACATTAACCGGTTTTGGACTAAACTAAATGTGCTTTTTGCACCACTTGCTGTAAAACATGCAACATAATATCGTTTTAAAGAAATGTTGCCACGGGCATGTTTTTCTAATAAACCTGGATTGCAAATAACAGTGAGATTGGAGGCTAAAACTTTTTCAAGAATTGTAAAAACGCTAGTCCGAGCAGCTAGCATGTGAAGCAGCCCGCCACTGTGCTGTTGGCTATCAGGTGGGCAATGCTAGGCTAGCCAATAGGCAGCAGGAAAACAAAGCCACGATGACATTTTATCTGATGGAGAGTCCTGTGGGGAAAAGCTGTGGCGCTGAACTGTCAGGCAGATTTCTGAGAGATGTGGAAAGGGATGAAAAAAAGCCAAACAAACAGGGGCCCTGGCACAAGCTCCCATCACCAGGCGCAGGAGCACAGATAGGGCTCTCACGGGATCGCAGGAGGCAGAGATGAAACACAAAGAGATCTAACCTTTTTTTATTTCTCTGGGAGAACAGAGTTCTTTGGTGCTGAGAGATTAAAAGGGAATGGCAGAGTGAGATAGATTAAAACGAATCAAAGCCATGCGTTACTTATTTGCAGAGAATGTCAGCTGAAGAAGAAAATATTGCATATGTGCACTGATGAGGTGCTGTATAATTGGCAACATTTGTTGTTGTGTTGGAGAACATGTGTCGGGAGAATATTTTACTTCAAACAATCCTTCATAATGCATGTGCTTATAGGTAAAAGACTATGCTTAACTTTACACGTTATGTAATTAGTCTACAATTAATGAATATTTGATGTATTTTCCCATCAGTAAAAGAGAGTGGTTTTCTTATATTCTGTAATGCTCTAACATCCCACATTAGCTAAGATATTCAGAATACATGTAAAGTTATAAGTGATTTATAGATAAAATGCATAGAAATTGAATTCATTAAATTGAATAAATTGAAAGTCTAAAATTGAATTTCAACTGATGAAAACATGTGCATGTAAACGTACCTCATTGTGGTCATTGTGGTCACATTTGTACCATCGATCTTTAAAGGTATTTCAGTCGATTGATTAAGCAGTATTGATGAAAATATCTTGTACAGCCAAATAAAATCAGGCGTAGCATTTTTTTAACACTTTGACAGTAAAGGGCCAATCCTGACATAATTGTCATGTGGATGTGTGCTGTACCAAGGGCAATGATATCGAACATATCCTTGAATCGAAACACTTTCAAAAGGTTGTTTTGATTGATCCGTCTCACTGACAATGACTACAGTCCCAGGAGATTCCCACTGAGTTTCCATAGGAATATTTTATTACATTTTATTACAATGTCACTCGTATGACATTTATACTTTATGTCAGATTCATAATTAATATATTAGGAATGGGTTTAGGAGGATGGTTGAAAGCAGCGGTCCACGTTTCTTAGTATTTTTAGCTTTAATGCTTTCATGAGGGATGAATTTTGAGACTATTCAAGAAGGGTTTCGGCTTGCCGTATCATTACTAAAAATATTAAAGCCCAAAAATATTATAAACTAGAGCTCTCTAGACTTAAACAATGCAACTTTACTGCCAGACTGGCAGCATGTCACAGTATTTGTGCACACTTAGCCGAATGGCAATAATCATACGCTTTCTCCTAAATTGTTCTTTCTCAAATGTAGTGTTAGTAAGTCTGATTCATTACAGTGGACCGCTTTATTTAGACAGTTTGTGTAAATCAAGCGGTAAAAACACAACAGCTCACCAGTTCATTTGAATCAAGCCCCTTCTAAACATTCCTAAAGCTAAATATTTAGTTAAATGCTATTGTTCATCATTGTTGTTTAACTGTGTCACCCTAAATAAGAAACTCATTGTTTCTCTGCTAGATAAAAAGTTCTGTGAATAAGGAAGTGAATACGATATATCGTTTGACTTAAATGGCTTCAGTGTAGCAATTTCATTGTTTATTATAAACTGATCAGCCATAACAATAAAACCACTAACAGATGCAGTGAATATCTGATTATATCTTTACAATGGCACCTGTCAGGGGGTGGGATATATTAGGCAGCAATTAAACAGTTAGTTTCTGAATTTCATGTGTTGTAGACAGAAAAAAAGGACAATTGGAAAAGATCTACAAAAACTAAGACACATACAGTATAATAATAATTTTTATTATTATAGATAGTTAAAAACAAAAGCATAAATTAAGTGTTAGCTGGTCGTGAGTGGAATGGTCTGTAGGGACGCTGGAGGATGGCAACCCTGGGTAGCTAGCCTCATATTGACGGTGGGCTGGGGGCAAGCAGCTGGGCTGCCAGACGAGGAGGAGGCTGGGAATTTTCTAGGAGCGATTACTGGAGGTTTTGGAGCCCCCTCAGGGCTCGGCACGTGGACCTGAAACGAAGGAGGGCTGGCCAGGACCAGTGGGGAGGGGGCAGGTCGATTTCCAGAACAGTCTCCCAATCAATGAGATCCTCCTTCATTTCTGGCAGCTCCAGATGTCCAGTAATTTCACCCACAGTCTCGGTATAGGGGGCAGGGCTTCACTCAATGCTCACACCGTTCACACCTGGCTCCCTCGCAGAGGGTGTCTTGTTGGGCCCTGGCTCCACGACAGTCCGATCCTCTGTCTCTTTGGGCACGGGCTCTCGTTCAGAGGTGGGCTCAGGCATGCGCTCTGCACAGTGGGGAGGTGGTGGGCTGGGCAATTGGTCTGAAATGTCCACTCCACAAACTCCAGTCGAGGACCATCCTTGAACGACAGCGCTCTGCTCGGCTGGATAGCTGGTGAGTTCCGTGATTGGCTAGGAACAGTGTGGTACGGTCCTTGAGCAAATGCTCCCCCTACTCCAACAGAAGGCGGAGGAACTTGGGCCAGTAGAGGGGATCCGTGACGGCAAAAACACTACAGAAACAGAGAAGAGAGAGAAGGGTTAGAACACAACTAAATTAATAAACTGTTTGTCGGCCGGCTGTTCTGCCAGCACTGGTATTGCTCTCTTTAGAATGAGAAAACACTGAATGAACTCGAAACAGTCTTAATAGTACAATCACTGGACCGCAGACACCTAGAACACATTGACACCTGATGCAGGACACTAGAAACACAGGGTTTAAGTAGGGCAAACAATGAGGACACAACTAGATAATTAACAGACGCATAACTGCAACTCAGTGAAACACTAATGACAAAACAAGAACAGGAACGGGAAAACCAAATATGGGCATACACGTGGGGAGCAAAGTGCAGGGCAATGGAACACAAGTCTGACAGTATTACAGTATATACATATGAAACAACAGCTAAATTTCAAGTAAATGCTTTTAAATGTTAATGTTTTTGTTTATTCTGCTGCATCTTCACAGAGACAGAGCTTTGTTCCTATAGTCGATAGTGGTTTGGCTGTGTGGTTGCAGAAAATGCATGAGTAAAGATGCAATTCATTAATGAACATTGTCACTTGTGTGTATTTGCAACTGTTTTTTATTCGGCCAAAACAGACCATATACTTTGTTATAACAGAGATAAACAATATGGTTTGATATTTTACTCCGAATTGTTGCACCCCTAGTTAGTGCATATCAAAAGTGGTGCAAGGAAGGACAACCAATGAACCGTCGTCAGGGTCATGGGAGCCCAAGGCTCACTGATGCATGTGGGGAGTGAAGGCCTGTCTGTTCTGATCACACAGAAGAGCTACTGTAGCTCAGATTGCTGAAAATCTTCATGCAGGCCATGATAGAAAGGTATCAGAGTATGAGCTATAGCCACAGATCAAATTGCCCATGATGACCCCTTCAGAAGTGCCACAGTTAGCCTGTAAACATCAGAACTGGACCAGGGAGCAATGGCAAAAGGCTGCCTTCTCTGATGAATCACAGTTTATTTTAGATCAGGTGGATGGCTGGGTGTGTTTGTTGTTTAGATGACAGCAGGATGCACAATGAGAAGAAGGCAGGCCAGCAGAGGCGTTCCTATGCTCCAGGCCATGTTCTTCTGGGAAACCCTGTGTCCTGCATTCATGTGGATGTTACTTTGACATTTAACACCTACCTAAACATTGTTGCAGACCATGTACCCGTACACCATTTTACAGAGATGATGTTCCCTGATGGCAGTGACCATTTTTAACAGGATAATGCATCGGCCACGCTGCTAAAATTGTAGAGGAATGCTTTGAGGAACATGACAAAGGGTTCAATGTGTTTGCCTCTGCCTCCAATTTCTTTAGATCTCACTCTGACTGAGCTGTGAGATGTGATCAGATTCTGCCTCACAACCTGCAGCATCTGCAGCTTATGTTTTTATGCCAGATAAGACAGAACACTTCCAGAGGTCTTGTGGAGTCTATGTCTGACACTTCAGCATAAAGGGAATCTAGACGTTCTAAGGCAGTTGGTTTAATGTTGCATTGATCAGTGTAAAAGGCTTCATTACACTGTACAGATGACCCACCAACACCAATATGTATTTGCACACCACTAATGTATTTATCATATAAATAGAACTTTTGAAAACCCTGACACATTTTAAAGCTACAGTATAGTGTTCCTAGATCATCAGCATACAGTGCAATCGTTATGTTCTATAATAAAGGCTATTGTAGATAATAGACTTCAAAGGTTATTTGCAGGGGCAACCAGCTCAAATGCCCAGCTCATTACTGTAGCATCACGATACACAGAGTTTCATCCCATATACAGGGCATTAGATGTGTTCCCATTATTTAGCCGGATTAAAAGCTTCAGAGGTTCAAAGCCCAAGTTATGTGTTAAGCTGGAGTTCAGAGCCCCAGGGACACTTATCAAATCCCTTGCCCAGTGCTTGCTTTGCACAAGCAGAAGCTCTTGAACTCTTAAAGGCACCAGTTTAGAGAGAGGCCATTTCTCAGAGTAGAGAAGAGAGTTTACACACAAGATAGATCAGCTCTAAAGGTATAGAGGTCAGTCCACTGAGACCTGTGTTTTAAACTGTGCTTGCTGTTTCCTGTTCTGCCGCTATCATTGGCTCAGAGCAGCAATTTACATTAGAGATGTTGGAGCTTATCAACTCGTGGTTATTCCCTGAGGTTTCAGTCCATTGTTCATCCCACAAAGGTCCAAATCGAGTTCATCAAGTGTCCACTCACTTTTTCTGCAGTATGATTTCTGGAGCTATTTCCCCCATTTATTTTTTTATAGACATTTCACTAAATTCTCCAATAAAGAGATGTAAGCCCTGAACCCAACCAACCAGCTCTGCTGAATCAATAACCAATCTTCTTATGGGGAAAAAGCTGTGTTTTTGCTATGATGTTTTGCCTTATATATATATATATATATATATATATATATATATATATATATATATATATATACTATATATATATATATATATATATTTAAAAAACACTACTGGATTTAATTGAGGCATTACATTAAATGCCTGTTCAAAGTATTTTTGATCTTCCCTAAGTGATGATGAACCCAGTATAAGGATTTTTATAAGAGCTTGGGTTCAAATTTGGCGAGAACCATTTTTAATATATTTGTCATATAGATATATATATATACATACTATATTTATTTTTTGAATTTCAGAGTAACACTGCTCATTTTAATATAAAACAAATCCTCAGCGTTTAAATGTCAAAGCACAAAGCTTGTGGTTTTTAAAAAGTAGGGTCATTTAAGTAATGTTTGCAGAAATTTGAGCTTGGGATTTTATAGGCTGTAGTTTATGTCTAAAGCCAATACACACCTTAAGATAAGTCAGTGATTTCAGCTCTTCAAATCATTTTGGTTGCTGAAATTTCAGTGCCTCACTAGTCAACAGGGCCACTTTTTTATATTATGATTGATTTTTTTCACCCGACAAACTTTGAGCTTAATGTAGGGTAGATATTTCAAGATTACGTTGCCTTTTGGAGACTTTGGAACCTGTTCTGGTGTCTGTGTAGGTTGAATTACTTTATAGTACTTTATAGAGTCATGGGAAAATAAACAGTTCTCAGCAGCAAGCGTTGAGTAGATAGAGACAGAGCTTCATTTTGCAATGACAGCAACAATAGAGGACTACAAATTACTGCGCCATTAATGTGAAGTAACTGTTTCCTGAGCAATGATTGCGTATCAGTGCAGCCTGTTAAGAAAAACTACTGTCACTTCAGCTTGATAAAGGTGAGTTTGGTCCACGGCCAGCGAAGAGGAATGGTGCGTGTTTGCAATGCGTATGTGTGTGTGTTTCTAACCTGCGTAAGAGGAAGAAGCAGGTAGTAGTGCTTGGGAACTAATTGAAATGAGAGGCGATGTGCAAGTCTCCTCCAACATCGCCAAGCCATTCGTCAGGGTGACATCACCGTACTCACACCACATCCATCTTCCAGAGCAGGCCCAGGCTTGCACCGCTCTCCGTGATTAATATCCATACCTCCCAACCGCACACCGTCACTCCCAGCACATTCGAACACGAGCGCACTGGGAGGCAGCGGGCAGCTTCCCCTGTAATCTTCTGTAGAGCTGGACAGCTGTGGTGTGGGCTGCTTTTCCATGCCTGCTCCGCTGATGGAGGAAAGGGACTTGGCAAGAAAGAGTGGCGGTGTAGCGCTCCTTTATTGCCCATCCAGTAGGAGAATACTCTGGCTCTGCCGGTAGCCCAACGCTCGACAGCCCCCTAATGAGTTGGATGATGTTTTCACCTTCGACTCCAGACAAAGTGTTAGCAAAACACAAGACTCGGGACGAGCAAAACCACAAGCCACGCCCACAGCAACCACCTGGAATGAAATCCATTAAAATCTGCTGATAATTAACTGAAGAATTTATCTGATGTTAGAAATGACAAAAAAAATGGCGCGCTTCAACTACTCACCTCCGTTTTGTAAAAATGTTTTCATGCAAATGCACATATAACCAGGCCGTAATATATCAAACTTCAAAAATGATGTGCTTTTGACATGAGCCGAATGATACAAACAATGAGATGAAAGAGATGTAGAAAAAAGATTTTCAGTGAGTAATTTTGGTCCTCAAACAAGGACTTTGATTAATTACTCTTTCGCAGCCAGCATTTAAAATAAAATAAAATAAAATAATAAAACAATAAAAATGTAATTAAATTAATAATGCCAACGCCAGCATTTTTGATGATTTTCACAAAAATGTCATGACCCCCTGGCAGCATTTTTAAATGTCTAAATATGCATTAGGTAACTAAAAAAAACAGCTAAATTAAAAAAAGAGATTAATTTTTTCAAAGGGTAAGTCAAATTAAAATGTTGATCACAACATATATGTACTGTAGTTTATCGTGTCCATTAACACCACCAGAGCTTTACAGCCATAAAGTTGGGTTGATATTTTATGCAGATAACAGTTTTCATTTGTATGTTGTTGTATGTATTTTACATATGCATCTGCTTAAATACAGCATGTGATTGCTTGTTTGTGTTTCATTTTCCCCATGTTTTGATCCAGTGATATTTTTTAGAAGACACGCAATAGCAACTCCTACCGTATGAAAGTAAAAAAAAAATTATTAAATTGGAAAACCAGAAAATTGATCTGAATTCTGTAAATGGTGGGTAAAGAGTTAAGTTTTAGCAGCGTGCAGCATGCAGGTTCAGCAAGTTAAAACTCTGTTCATTTTCTCCATAGGGTATTTTTTAATGATAACTTTTAAACCTTTAATGACAGCCTTATTTTTTGTTGTTTGGATGGTACATGTCTTTTTGAAGCCATGTGCTCTCATCATTCAAACTTATTTTTAACAGCAGGATGTTCGGTGAAAATTACTTTATGTATGATGCTGTAGGGTAAATTCCACACAGTGAGCAACGTCCACATTATGAGTTATCCTGACCTTAATTTTTGATAAGCAATATGCATCGCTATGGACTTCATTTGGACAACTTTAAAGGCAATTTTCTCAGTATTTAGATTTTTTGCACTTTCAGATACCAAATAGTTTTTCGAATAGCTATCTTAGTCAAATATTGTTCTATCCTAACAAACCATACATCAACGCAAAGCTTATGCGATTTAGACGTCATACCTTTATTCCTGTTTTTGTAAAACACATCAGTCTTCCTATATCCTACCTATTCATACTATATGCATACTAAGTGCATAAATATCTTGCTTCTATATATACAATCATGCTTGGCTTGACAATCATACAAGTCAATAGGAAGTATGACAAAGCCAATGCTATGACAAAAGCCATGAAGGTTTGGAATAACATCGCAGTGAGTAAACGCTCTCATCGTTATAACTTTGCAAGCGAACTACTCCTTTGAGAATAAGCTGGAACCGGAGGATGACAGAAAAAAAAAAAAAGAAAAGTCTTATCAAAGCAGGCTGTCAGACCCGAAAAATGAGCGGCGCCACAGCATTTGGAGTTTTGCTTTTCTTCAAACTTCTGAGCTGAAGACCCCCCCGCTTCCCAAAGCCTCTCATTATCAGGAGATGAAATTGCAGCTCCCACCTGCGATCGGGGGCGAGCAGCACTTTGAAGATGCTCTGAAATGTGACCATGTACGCCAGCTCCCTTAGACTGATTTGCTTTGATAACCCCCCCCCCCGTCTGATGTACGCAACAGTTTCGTACTCCTGTAGCTCTCAGGCTGCAGCTTACACTTAGCGTAAAAGCCTTTTGCTGTCTTTGAGATGCAGAGCGAGTCGCCCCCACCCTGACACACACACTTCCATTCAGTGCCATTCAATGCTGGATGTGATTGATTGGGAAGTGCTCCATGAGAGCAGGGCCGTTCAATGCGCACCACTCTTTTGTCATTCACAGGGTTCCTGCCTGCCCAGAGAGAGAGCATGTCATGTAATCAGATTAAGAGAAGTGCTGTCACAGGACGGGATGGCTAACAGCTGGCCCATAAGCACCCTGATTTACTTTACGCTGCTTACTGCATGCTCCTAAAGGCATTGGACTTTAGCGCGAGCAATCTGTTTTATCAGTCCCAAATTTCCCGGGTCGTTTATCCTCGCCTATCAACAATATGAGTTTTGGTTTGCATCGTTCCACCACGGCACATAAATATGACAGGTTTTTGTGTCTTTGAGGTGAATGTGCTTAATACCTTAGAAATTGCATGTCCATTGCAATCTCATCAACTGCTCATTTCGGCTGATCTGAAAATCTAAATTCTAGGAATGCATTTCCTGTACAGATACATTGGTTGTTTCATCTAATAGCAAAGAGTTTGGACTGAGATTCGTCACGTCTAGGGCTCTTACTGTTATTAAGAGCTCAAAGATGGAAAGGCGGTCTTGTCAGAGCTCATCTAAATCTAGGTATGACATTCCTCTAATGCTGTCCTGTCATATATCTGCAGTCATTATTTCCACGCCAGTCACTCAATCACACACAACTCGTTGATAAATGATGGAATTATATGATGTATAGGTCAATGATGTGGTGTTCGTTTTTGGTTGTTTCTTCAAAAATAAATCACAAATCGGCAGTGACTGGAATATGGCCCTTTTGTGATTAACATGTTAATAAGCCCAAAATGCCAAATGGATATATAGGACTCACAGGTATATTAATGTTCAACGTCTCCATATCAGTTCTGCCGCCATCTTGAATCGGTCAATGAGAGCTGTTTAAATGGATGAAGTTTTTTTAGTGTGTTTCAATTAAATGCAATTCCTCGGATGGCGATCGATTCTGTTTTATCAACCGCAGTGTCTAAAAGTCAATGCAGGAGGCCAAAAAAATCAAGAATCAAAAAATAAAAGAAATAAGTGACTGATAACTTGACCTTTTTGTGACATGGCAAAGTTATTTCAGATTCTCAATCTGATTACATTTCATTTTAAGGTGACCTTGTTCCATTGTAATTAAACATTTAAGTACTGAGTAATATTAAATAACTACAAGTACTTACTATATAGTTAGGGTTAGGATAAAAGTTTGGTTTAGGTTTACTTGCATGTAATTTCGCATAATATATTGATATTATAAAACTAAGAATATGTAACAAGAGCATCGGTTACACTTTATTTTGATAGTCCACTTTAGACATTGTACTAACTATAAATTACTTTGTAACTACATGTCAACTAATTCTCATTCATGTGCAACTATATGTCTACTGACTCTCAGAGTAGACTTGATTAGGGTTAGTAGAATAAGTTCTACTAATACACTTATAAAATATAATATTTCTCATAGTCAGTATGTTTTATGTTGTGTATCCATCAAAATCATTTTTCAAAATAAAGTCTACTAATACTCTAATGACTGCTAGTTGACATGTAGTTGCAAAGTTGCTTATTGTTAGTAGAATGTCTGAAGGGGACTATTGAAATGAAGTCTCAAAATAAAGTGTTACCTTCCATTTAAATTATTAAGTGTGTATTCAAGGTATAAAGAAAAATATAGTTAAATGTTATTAATGTTATTCTCTTGACATTATCATTATAATTCACCAAACCTATGAAACCACCAGGAAACGCAACAGAATGAATGATAATGAATGAATACAACTCTAACAAAGTGGACCTCAGCATTGTGAATATGTAAACCATCTCAGCAATTCACAGAAAAACAAGCCTCACCCCGTGTTTTCTCAAATACCATTCATTGCATGCTTGAAGCCCATCTATTTCTCATAGAAAGCTCTAGTTGCGGCCTGAAAGCGGGCAGAAATGAGCTGTGAATGGGCCCCAGTGTTCCGGGAGCCTTAAAAACAGCTCTCTTGTTCTAGCCTCCCCCCAACTTCCCAGACACATCAGTGAAGCGCCAGCGAGCGTCTTTGAAGAGAGGACTGTACAGTGATACAAATGGCAATCCCGCTCTTTCAGGGATGCACTCCCCGCCCCTGCCAAGCCCTTTTTCTTTTCAAATCCCATATTTTCCGGAATTCAGTGGCCTGACAGGGACCGGCGTGAGGGGGAGGCTGAGGTCTGGGAAGAAGGAATTGCTTCCCTGCAGTGAGGGGCGGGGGAATCCAGAATCCTTAAGGGAAGCAGGAACACATTGCCTCTTTATGTTTTTTTGAGGGTGGCCTTCCCATTCCCTCATCATCCTCACCCCAGAGTCCCTCTATTCAGCCCCGAGGAGAGAACGGAGGGGGTTATGAGGCTGTCAAGGCTATGACTGTGTAGCTTAGTTTGGGCAGACTGGCAGATAGTTCAGACACACAGACAGCCTTGTTAGCTGGCATCCACACTGAAGGAAAGAGAGGAAGACAGACTGGCTGATGTCAAACGCTACTACTCCATTGCATCATCCTCTTCCTCCCTTCCATATTGTCTTCCTCTATTACTAACAAAGCCTCTATCTTAAGCTCAGTAACGAGGATCGTGTATTTTGGCTTCAGCTTCAGAGAAGTTAAAGGGAGAGCTCACCAAAAAAATGAAGCGCTGTCATCCTTTACTCAGCCTCGAGACTTTCATTGATCTTCGATGCAAAACAAAGACATTTTTAATATTCTCATAAAATGTTCCATCCTTTGAAAGTACTGTATGCGCAATCAACATTCCAAGTTTCAACAAGTAAGATGTTGTAAAAGCAATCCATATCAATTGAACAGATTAATCCAAGACTTCTGAAGAGACGCAGTGGAATCATGTGATGAAGAGATTTCATTTAGGCTTTTATTCAAATCAAAACATTATTCTTAAACTGCAAAAAAGTCAAACAGCAACCAGTTTCCCCGAAGCAAACATTTTGAAAAGACAGTTTGCAGTAAAATGTTCTTATTTGTAAATATAGTGATGTATTGCAAAAAATTGGTATGTGTCATCGCCCCCAGGCCCTGTCCACCATTTTGATTTATCACCTATAGCAAATTGATATTTTGCAAAATCAAAATGCAAACACTGAATTAATAATCTAGCTGAACTTCCTTGGTAAACTGCTTTGATATTATTAGGCAGTGTTCAGTATTTCGATTTCATATGTAAAAGTACTACAGTTAAATGTTTATATGGAGATATATATATATATATATATATATATATATATATATATATATATATATATATATATATATATATATATATATATATATATATATATATATATATATATATATATATATATATATATATATATATATATATATATATGTGTATATGTATATGTATATGTACCATAACATTCCCTGACAGCAGTTGTTCAGTTGTTATTTTTGCAGATAGTAAGCTTGACCTAATGATATATGCAGCTATGTATTGTTATTTATTTATGTGGATGGTAAATGAGGCAGACACACATTTGCATTGTCTATAGTACCGTTCTGATATACAGTAGGCAATTCTAAAAATGCTAAGCATGTGATGTTTTGGGCTCTTGGGAACACATGAAATGCAGAAGCGAGTGGAATATTTTGATATTCCAAGCATGAGGCTTTCTGATGAGCCGTCCAGGTGACAGCGTAGATGAACGGAGGGCGAAGCATGGGATGGACAGAAGAGTGCAATCTGCCTGACGGCTTTAGTGATGAAAGAAGGTGAGGAAATCTCGGTGGGTTTGCTGTATATTTAATGTGGTCATACTCCAGTGTCAGCTCCTGCCCAGCTCCCACCAGCTCAATGTCATGTCATTGTTGCCGCATCGATCGATATCTGTGTGTGCGATTGAGCCAAAAAGTGTTTTACAATGGTGGAACGGGAACGTGCAGGACTGGCCCGAGAAAGAGCTCTCGCCCCCTTTCAGTCTGCTTTGTGAACGAGAGCTATTGTTAAAAGCGCTATGTAGATAAAGCCGAAAACTCTTAAAGGAGAGTCTGTGTTTCATCACCTTTAGTGATGTTAAGTACTACTGATATTGTAAGTCACCTTTTTTCTGCATTAAAACTGCCCGTAAAAAGCACATTCCTGCCCCCAAAGGGATAATAATATCGTTATGTATTGCATTATCGTCAAATTAACAAGTACCATCATCCCTAGAGGACATATAGGATGCTGAAAATGTACAGATAGCAGATTGCATTGCCGTGAGAGTCCTATTCAACATAAACATAGCGAAGTGATGTAACAAGCAATAACAGATTGAAGCAAAAGCAAACATAAATGCTCGTCCAACCTCGGTATGACCCCAGTGGTTTGTAAATTCTACAACAGCTCTGTATAAAAGCCATGATGCATAAAAAACATCTTTATATAATCTTAATTGCTTTCTAAAGAAAACATTTGCTACCGCATTTCCAATTAAAATACATCCACAAACCATGGAGAATATATTTTTAAATGTAGCCTGTGGGTTGGTTTGGGTCGTCTTCTGTAATAGTTCTGGATCTTGTTTCCAACTTATCGTGTGCACCCCAATTTATATAGAATCATTTCCAGTCCATGTCATCCCTGCTTGTTTTTAAGACCATTTTGTTGCGTTGTGCAAAATGCAATGCTGTCAAACGATTAATTGCAAGCAAAATAATATTTTGAATGCGGTTTTTGTTTACATTAAATATATGTGTAATGTGTATATTTATTATATATGTATAAATACACACACACACAGTATATATTTGGAAAATAATGTTTTTACATTTATGTATTCTTGTATTTTATGTTATACAGAAATATATTTAATATATAAACATAACATATTTTTTTCTTAAATATATACATGCATATATTTTTTTTTAGAAATATACACAGTACACACACATGTATAATAAGATAAAAAAATTCTATCTTGGATGAGATTAGTCATGATTAATTGTTTGACTGTACTCGTGAAATGTAAAACAGAAATATTACAACAAAATGATTATAAAATAATTGAATAAAAATGAAATAGTTTAATTAAAAAACCATGTGCGTAATTATGTTATAAAGTATGCCAAAGGCATTTCATTTTAGATGGGATGTTGACAAAAAAAGAATACCAGCGATTTTACATTTGCATTATTTATGCATTATTGTATCTTTTATCGTCAAATTCTATTATTCATTCGATTTTGGTTTTTTCCACCTCTAGTTGTGTGCTTGGAGTGAGGTCTCACATCTCGCTCCCAGTGAATAATCGCATGTTTGGTTGTGCTCATTAATGAGCATTTGAGAAGCAAAATGCAGCGGTGTGTTTTGCATGAATACAAGTGAATTAACTCGCATTTGATTCGGCGTGCGCCTCTACGTCAATATAAAGTGACATAATGAAGTGCAGTATGTCTGCCAATGCCCTTGAGATGTTCAGGAAAGCTGCTCTCTTTAAACCTATTTCCTTTATCTGTGCACGCTCCTCTGTACAGGAAGCAGCCTTTCAAAAAAACATGCTTTATTTGATATGCTAATATATTACATGCTGTTTAATTGATTTGTTCCTGATGAAAGCACAATAAAAATGGAATTGGGGAACAAGATAGCGAACCTTCCTTTCTGTCCATGCGGGAACAGCACTGCCTTTACATTACAGTCGTTTGCTGATATAAAGAGGTGTTCAATCACTGTCCGTTCGGCATGCTAACATGCTAATGTGAAGCTACGTCCTAAAAATAAGGCAGCTGCCTCGCTTGCGTTTCGTATAAAGATACCTTCCAAGGAAATTCAATGCGAGCAAATGTTACGGCAGTTATATCTTGGAGGAAATGGAATCGTACATCATGAGTTCTTTCTTTTTTATTTATTTCTTTCAACCGCTTCATGAGATGGCACTTTTATTCTTTTTACCAAGTGAAGGATGCGACCAAATGAAGGCAACTCGGCCGACCGGAGGTTCAAATATTGAATTCGGACATGCTTCTTACTTTCTAGCTTTCAGCCACTGCTGGCAAATTGAGATTACATGCAATTGGTCTGTCAATATATTTGATATTACCCATCATTCATCGGTTCCTTAATTATAGAGAGAAATTCTCTTTGATTCTAATGCTCTTCTGCTTTTTATTTGATCAGCATGTTGACCATTTGACCAAGATCAAAATAGCACATTCTATAAAATATGACCTAATTTAATATACACATCCTGCAGCCCTACAGCACTTTTTTTTTTTTGGCTGCTTAAACTGAATTGCAGGTGGTTAGTGAATGAGACGCAGGGGTTTGCACCGAAATGCTGCATGCTAAAGTCGCACAGCTGTTTAGTGAATCCCCTCTTATCTCTCTCGCCCACTCTCCCCTTCTCTATTTCAGTCTCTCGTTTTCTCTCACATACGCACGAACACACGCACAGTGCCACACATGTTAACACCAGCCCTGCAATTTGAGGCCTCCCCTCTAGAGATGTCAGGTTGTCAAGCCTAACCATCCAGTGTCGGAGTGAAGACAGGAAGCAATCCAGATAAAACATTTAACCTCTATGTATCAGAAAATTCATTTCTCTGTTAGCAGTGCTAATAATAGCTCTTCTGGGAGGCAACATGTAGATGAACATCATTTCAGTCTTGTTTCTCTATTCCCTGCTATGAAATCTAGAAATTCTGGCTTAGCAAAATGATGTTCCGTGCATACAGCAATGCAAATTATGCATTTGCTTTTATTATTTTGTTATGGTGCATGTTTTACTTGAGCTGTCCGATTTATATATATATATAATTATAGCAACATTCGTTCAAGCTACACAGCAATACAGTGCAAAAAAAAAAAGTGAAAGAAAATGTGAATGGTTGTGTTTTCAAGGCATTGCTATGTACTTGCCGAAGTATATGGAGAAATTAAGGTCGTTGCTCTGCCATTTATTTTAAGCTTTAAAATCCAAAAGAGATCACCCTTCCTTGACATGCATTGAGTGTCTCTTTCAAATTGAGTTTGTGGGACTTATCATCTACCAGGCGAAATGAAAAATGAGTAGCACACTTCTGCTCACTGAGCTTCAGAGTGTGAAGCATCATCCGCCGTCCAATGCAATGTCTAAAGTCCATTGCAAAAGCAATGCGAGACCAATTAAGAAGTTCAAATCTATGATTTTGTTTGACCAGTGCCTTCAGAAGAATCCTCGGGGGTTACAGGTTCTCTTAACACTGCACTCACTCTATTACAGGCTTCCTCAGCACAGGAGACCAGGCCGCTAAAGGGAATTATGGCCTTTTGGATCAGATCCAGGCTCTGCGCTGGATAAGTGAGAACATTGGCTATTTCGGTGGTGATTCCAACCGCATCACAGTTTTTGGATCAGGAATCGGTGCCTCTTGTGTGAGCCTTTTGACCCTGTCCCACCATTCTGAAGGTAAGAGCACATTTCATTCCACAGAACAAAAAGAAGTCTTTGTCAAATGAAAATCCCCTAACACTCAACTTTGCATAATGATCTTTCTATCACAATGCCAAGGACAGAAAAAGTAATATCGGGAGTAAAATGCTTAAGCTCTTTATATGCTGTCAGTTAACTGTTGAGTCATCACTTAGTTTGTAAAAAAGAGAGTAGTAACAGTAGTAAATTATTAATAAATTTTTAGTTATTAGTTATTTTTATTGTTATAAATGATTACTTTAAAAAAGTATTTACAGTAGACATTCATTGATGAGCTACCACAATATAATTAACAACCACAAAAATATATAAGGAATGACAATATAACAGAATAACAAATAATAAAGAACAACTGTAACACTTCAGGGCACCTCACATACATTATATACATCATATATATGACTTGTGCAGAAAGAAACAGAGAGAGATATGGACATGATCTAACAGGTAATTTACACACAAGTAACTTCATCCATTAACCAGAAGTTATAATCTATTCTGTTTGCAAACCAAAGAGAATTGAATTGAAATTACCTTGTAATCAACAGTAAAAGGTAAAAATAATATGCTTGTCAGTAGCGGTTCCACACAACTAGCGTTGCCTTTACTTATTTATGGACTAAACTGCTTAGCATGCGTGCTAATTCATGGTGGACGATATGACATGTTGCAGATGTGTTGCTTTTCTGTTAACGACTTGTTTGAGATTTTGCATACACCACCAAAGTGCTTTTAATGATGTCAGGGACGATGCACTGGCAATGAATTGCAAACAAAGTGTGTAAATTAACATGCATAGGTAGTTATGTATTTATGTAGCCATAAAGAGGCAGCGGTTTTTCACAAGACTTACCAAGGTTACATTTATCATCTTGTACCATATGATCATAGCGGATGCTGTATGTAAATCTAAAGTAGCTTCCCAAGAGGCTTTTCTGAGAAGTGAGACATAATTATAGAAAAGTCAATTGGTTTTAAAGGGTTTCCATGACATCCAAATTAACTGTTGAACCTGAGTATGTTTAATGATAAAACACATGTTCAGCCTCATAAGTCAGTTGTTAATTGTAACTATTAACTCCTTTGACATAAAGATAAACACTCTTTGTATTGTTGTAAGACTAGATTGGAGCTGCGACATGTTGGGATACAAGCAATCGATATTATCTGTCAGAACTGTGTAAATGAAACCACTGTAATTCTTTCACTATTTTTTTCTATATAGATTGAAAGTTATGTCTGGCTTTTTTTATGAAGTGAATATTAAAGTTTCAGATAAGGTATTAGCTTGTTTCTACACTTCGGTTCCTGCCATGAATAATTTTGCGTGTTTGTTTGCGTCCTCCAGATTGCATTAGTGCATCGTTTATTGCTTTGATTTACTTTGGTTCTTGATAGATTTCCTTTACCATACGCGCATTTCTATTCACATAATCCATATTGCCAGGCTTCATGTAGCATGTTATTATACGGTCACATCAAGCGCTTCATTCCTTTCTCAGTAAATTGAATATTACAGATGCTGATGTTTCCCCTGAATAGAAGTATATTCCCTACTTGGTTTGATGAGATAAAAAAGCAGTACTGGGGGGAGCTGAGTTTTACTGACAGCCTCTATAAACTATCAGGATCCTTGAAAATTGAAACAGGAATCCTGCTATTGCAAAAAGGGGTACTCGCCCTGAGTGCTACCAATATCAATCAGCTAGCTCTGCAATACTTTTCAAAGCTGTGATTTTAGCCATCACAGCAAGGGAACGGAAAAGGATTACCAAATGGTAATGGCAAGGCTCTGAGGAATGCAGTAAAGAATCCATTTACTCTTTTATAAAAAGTAGATGTCATCACAACTTGAAGATTGAGAAACACAGTTGTCTTGGTCATAGCTATATAGTGCTTATTAGCACAACAAAGCAGCGCAGTTTAGACTAAGGCATGGGAGACAGAACAAAGTGTTTGTGTGCCATTAGGCAGTTTTTTCCAAGTGTGATATGTTCCTGGAACAACTTTGTGATTATCCGAAATGATTTGAAGAACCAGTTTGTAGTTTTGGCTTACAGTCGGTGTTTGGTGCATTTACATCAGTGTCATTCATCTATCACTGGTTAATGTTAGGTTTAGGTGTAGGGATTTGGTCACAACATATTTTGTTGACCTAAAGGAACACATCTAACTCATCAAAATCAGGACGTGAAGTGAGAAAGATATCCAAGTGATTAAGATTACAGTTGAGATGTTTTTGGAGTTGTTTCAATTTATATGTGGTTGATGACTTGGTAAGCAAATCTATGTTAGGGTTTGTTTGGTCACTCTATATCAGGTGGCCTTACATTTTTAAAAAAATAAGCACAATGTACTTATTGTGTTTATATTACATTGCAAGACACTTTTACTGCTGCTGAAGTGGGATACATGTGATGTGTCAACAGTGTAATTATAAATGTAATTATTGATGTAGCGACATGTAGGCATTTTTAAAAATGTTAAGTACAATGTGGAAACATGTATGTACACAATATGTGCATTGTATAACATTATTTAAATGCTTTAATCAAGTACTTAGTAATTAAGGACTAATATAAAGTGGGACCAAGTGTTTTAATCTACAAATCATTGCATCTAATTTTAAGGAACAGTTCACCCAAAGGAAAAAAAAATTTCTTGGCAAGGTATGTGTGCTCTCTAAATGATGATAGCTCTGCTAATTGGAAAAAGACACAATTGCCCTTTGAGTAAAGTGGGAAACATCTGATGAAACAGATTTCATGCACTGTCCAGCTATTGGACAAGGCAAATCCAAAGCTGAAATCCCACAGCACACTGCAGGTGAATCCCACCCACAGTGCAAGAGCCATTCACATTTCCCCTGACCCTGATCCCCAGGAAAACACAATTACCTGAATCCCATCATCTGAAATACCAAAGGCCCGGATCAAAAAACACTTCAGCTCCATCCTCGCAGTGCAGTGCAGTGTGTGAGATTGAGTGTGATGCTTGCTTGGCAAGTGTGTGTATTTGTGGTGGTGTTAATGAGGCCACTGTGACCTGTCTCCTCCTTGCAGTCTGGCTCATCATCTTATGGGGCCTGCTGCTCCCACATGGAGCTTGCCCTGTCTGGGCGTGTGGCAGGCCAGGAAAGAGGGCTTCATCTATCAGCCCACTCCACTGCAGGAGTTAGCCTGCCCGCCAGGCCCCCGCTGCGGGATGGATTGCAGATGCATCCCACTGTCCTCCTCCATCATCAAGTTTAAGGGCAATCATCTTCCTTGCTTCTTTGATGGAAATGGGGATCTTACGTAAAGGGAGAGAACATAGGTTTCAGTTTTTGAACATGATCACATGATCTTTCAGCCATCTGTAAATATTCTCATAACGTGATTCACACAAGAGGGAGATTGTTTCTTGATCAGCATCCTTTATCGATTGGGGAACAACATTAAACTGTCACTGACCTCTGAAATTCTGGTAGATTTAGGGCAGGGTGATTGGTCTTGCACCTGGAAGCCCACCTTAAAACAGAGTTTAGCTGTATCTCTAATTAAACACACTTGAACCAGCTAATTATGGTCTTCAGGATTACTCGCAACTTCTTATCCAGGTGTGACCCTCCAGAAGCTAATTTGAACTGCTAGAGCCAACCAACCACCTATACAGTACATTCTGATATCTATAGCTTTAGAGTTAGGGCCAGGTTTTGCAAGGCATAACTACCGACCAATCACTGCTGTCAGGTTTTAGGTGTAGGGATGAGGCAGGGATGTTCAGATTTCACACACCTAATCCTCAGATCCTGAACCAAGCTAACCAAGATCCTGAGGACCAACTGGTGTGTTGATACTGAATGGAGCTAAAAGTTGGCTTTTTAAGAGTAGAATTGGAATAACATTTTTGCAGGACCCTTATGAAAAAGAAGTTTATTCAAGTGTGTTATTAGTATACGTCTTAAAAAAACAAAAGGAAAGTATACTTGACTTACATTTACACTACAGAAAAGTCTAAATATATTTGAGCCGTACTGTGCTCACAGAATCTGTATCCACCTCAATAGCATCAGAATTGTTTTGCAAAACAATATGAACACAATTAGAACACTTTTAGATGTAAGTACGTAATAGTTAAGGCCACCTAATATAAAGTGAACTACTATTTTACTTAGACTATACTTCAAAGTGTGCTAAAAATTCTACTACAAGTATTTAAATAGTAAACTATCATTATACCTATAAGTTCACTTTTAGTGTAGTTGCAGGGCAAGCTAAAAACATTGATGTAAACTAGTTGTGTAGTTGTTTAGTTTACTATTGTTATACTTAAAGAGTACTTTTTATACTAGAAAGTGGGCCAATTTAGTCCCAAGTATACTATTAGTAAACTGCTATTTGTATACTACGCAAAGCACATTTAAAAATAGTAGATACTTAATAAAATAAACTTGAAGTATACTACTTTTTGGTAGGTTAACATTCCTGTCAACTAGTCAGTATGTCCAGTTTCAGAGGTAGGGGTGTATTAAGGATGTCCTGCTCATAGGGGGCCAGATTTCAGCTTCAACCTAAAACGAACAAACCCTGTTGGAGCCAATTGCAGATAAATTCTGTAGGAGGACTCTCTGTAGGATGTTGTCTCTCCAGGAGCAGACCTGGTTTAAAGTTAATGCTAGGGCCTTGCACAACTGTGCTTTTCAATAGGTTTAAAGTTTGGGGTTGTAATATTTCACCAACCAACTAGTGCCATCTAACAGCAAAGATGGGTTATGGCCAGGGCTAGGGAAGCACTGTCATTGTTGATATGAATGTTTTTGCAAGCATTTGTATCTCATGTATTTCAGCAAATCACGTAGCTCAGAGACCACATGTTCTGTTCTGAGCTCTTGACCATGTCCTGCTACTGCCCCCTCCTTCAAATGCATTTCAGCTTTTCTTCTCCTGTTTTCCTAGCATCAGTGCTCAGGGAGGGAGAGCAAACAAAAGGGCAGGAGAATGATGGCGAGAATAAGGTGTTCTAAATCAAGGACATTAGCCAATCTCGTGTGTTATTATCTATTTGGCATAAGGCTGGCTCTAATTGAACATGCAGATTTGCCTTTTCTTTCTCTCTCCTAATAATAATTATGATGTCAAATGAGAGATGGCTCCACGGGCTGCTGCTGGAATATTAAACAACTGGAGCTTTGGCCGTGTGTGTGTGTATTGGAAGATTGTTGGAGGCCTACCAACAGTGTTACTGAAGGTCATCAGGAGTCCTTTTTTTCTATTCCTGTAACTAATCAGCCTAAAAGCTCTGCTCGCGAGGACATGCTCCCCTTTTAATGGAACGTCTCATACATTAAAGGGGACTCGTGAGGGGTACGTTGGAGGATTCCTTCTACCCATGTCAGCTCTCATTTTTTATGAAGACTTTTGGGTTATTGAGGACCATAAATATGCACACTTAAATTGTGTTAGTTTTATTAGCGAGATGGTATTCATGGGGGTAGCTTTGTGATGCACGACTTTCAACCGTTAACACTTTGAGCTACAAAACTGTGCATGAATAAGAGGCACTTGAGTCTAATGAACTAAATGAGATGATGGCTTAACAAAGACTGCATTGAACAACGACACATCAGACTTAGTGACACAACACGTTAGGGAATGAAGAGATGCTGTATTTGCTGTGACATTACTGTTAAAATAATGCACAGATAACTCCTAGCCAGTTGGCATGTCAAGTCATAGTATTTCTTTATGACTGAATGTGGTCTTGTTTTAATTGAAACCATAATGTGGTTAGACTTAAAGTGACAGTGTCTCATATAGTGAATAAGGGCTCTGAAAAGAAATCAATCTACTTTATGACTTTAATATTATATGCATTCAAGTTAAGCAAGTCCATTTGCTTTAAGTGTACTGAAAGCACTTAGTTTAACTGAACATCATTCTCTGGCTGTCCTCAATCACTCCACACAATGTTTTTACACGTCACAACAGTTATTCACGCCTACGCTATTCCACTGGAATTGAGAGATGGTGCCTAACTTCTCAAATAATTGCACTTGTCTCTCAGCTCTGTTGATTTGACTAATTGCTATTCATTTTTAGGGTTTTATGAGCATTAACAATCCCTAAAAATACCATGTGTGGTGGAGATGGTCTTCATTTTGTGCAAAACAGGTTGTGAATAATTACCTTGATTTTGGAGAATAATTATTTCATGACCTCATAACTGATGCTCGGAAAATTTTGCTGCATCAAAATTTGACTTTAATCTGACTAAAGTAGGAGGGGTTTATGAAAAGACTTTGCAAACAATCATATGCTAGCATTAGCTTTATTTTTGACATCCAATTGTTTATTCATCTTTTACATTTGAGTCACCAGAGTGAATGAATGCTACTGTGTTTGACAAATTTCCATTCACACACATTGTATACTTCTTGTCATATTATTCACTCAAATGCAAAGTATAAATGTGTATCACAAGCATGCAGTAGCAATTTTTATATACATGGCATGCAATGGGTAGTAAAGTAATTGCACAATTTAAAGTACATGTCATGTGGATATCATAATCTCAAAGAAATATTTTGTAGTTTTTGTAGTGTCTGTTTTTAAAAACAGTCTTTGTCAAATTTAAAATAAGTAATGTGTTATAAAGGTCAAAGGCAATGACATGCATGAAAAATCTGATGCAGTTGTTATTTTAGGATTATTTTGATTTAGATGTGACCAAAAGAATTTTAGTGTGTGTGAGTTGATCAGTTATTCTGTTTATTGCCACCATTTTGAGCCACTGAAGCAGATTTACACAATGACTACATTTAAACCCTATCACATCGACAGGACAACATTTACGTTTACATTTAGTCATTTTGCAGATCCTTTTATCCAAAGCAACTTACAATGAAATACATAAAGCGATTCATCTTAAAGATGCAAACAGACAGAGCAAGTGCTCATAATACCAGTCAAGTAGTGTTGAAAGAGATGAGTTTTCAGCTGTTGTTTGAAGATTGACATGGATCCAGCATTCCCGAAAGGGATGGGAAGATCATTCCACCAGCCAGGAACAGTGAACGAGAATGTTCTGGAGAGAGATTTCAAGCCTTTCTGTAAAGGCACCACGAGGCATTGCTCACTCGCAGATCTCAGACTTCTGGAGGGGATGTAGCTTTGTAATAGTTAATGGAACTAGACGGGTGCTGAGCCTGTGGCTGTTCTATATGCAAGCATCAGTCTCTTGAATTTTGTGCGAGCTGCAGCCGGGAGCCAGTGCAAGGAGATGAAGAAAGGCTCAGTGAAGACCAATCTCGCTGCTGCGTTCTGAATCATTTGTAGAGGTTTGATTGTGGTTGCAGAAAGTCCATGTGGAAGAGCATTGCAGTATCCAGCCTAAAATGACAAGGGCCTGGACAAGAAGTTGTGCTGTAAGAAAGGCCCTGATCTTTCTGATGTTGTGCCGCAAGATCAAGCAGTCTTTGCAGTGTGCTCTTTGAAGGTCAGCCGGTTGTCAAAGATTACACCAAGATTTCTGACCAAAGTTAATGGGGTAATTGTAGACAAACCTAGCTGGATGGTGAAGTCATGCTGTAGAGCTGAAGTGGTGGGGAAGACAAGAAGCTTGGTCTTGGCCAAGTTGAGCTGCAGGTGATTATCTTTTATTCTTGCCTAGATGTCTGATAGGCACCCTGAGATGCGGGCAGCTACCGTTGGTCCATCTGGTTGAAACGAAAGGTAGATCTTTGTGTCATCAGCATAGCAGTGATAGGATAAGCCATGTGCCTGTATGATGGGACCCAGTGATGTAGTGTTATTTGGAGAAGAAGAGGGGTCTAAGAACCGATCCCTGATGAACCCCAGTGACCAGTTGATATGTTTTGGATACTTCTCCTTCACAGGCCAACTTGAAAGACCTACCAGTGAGATAGGATTCAAACCAACGGAATATAATACCTGTGATACCCAGCAATGAGAGGGTGGACAGGAGGATCTGATGATTGACAGTGTCAAAAGCAGCTGATAGGTCAAGCAGAATGAGAGCTGATGATCTGTGTTTTGACTATGAATGGAAAGAGAAAGATAGGTCTACAGTTGTCTATAAGAGATGTGTTAATTGTAGTTTTTTTAGCAGTGGGGTTACCCAAGCTGGCTTGAATGCAGTGGGGAAAGTGCTGGTATAAGATTGCTTGGAGAAGATATGCTGGGATTGGGTCCAGAGGGCATGTTGTAGGATGGCTGGAGAGGAGAATGTTGGATACTTCTGCCTCTGTGAGACAACAGAAGGAGAAGAGTGGAGTGTCAGCAGTGGATGTAATTGGTTAGGGGTCCTGTGTGTGTTGGGTTGAGAACTGACTGCTGATTGTTCTGGTTCAAAAATGTAGCAAAATCATTAGCTGTGATGGGAGGTGGTAGAGGGGGACCTAGAGAATGAAATGTTCTGAAAAGATTATGCATGTCTGGAGCACTGTTGATCTTGTTGTGAAAATATTAAGATTTTCCAGTGTGGACTTGAGAAAAATTAAAGCAAAGACCTCCTCAGGTCTGATTGATTTGCGTAATTTTCTCTTGGCTGCCCTGAGTTTGGTGCAATGCTTATGAAGAACATCAGATAACCAGGGGTTAGAAGAGGCAGGCCATGCTAGTCTGGAGGAGAGAGGAGAGATGGGTAAATGAGGGAAGAAAGGAGGACAATACAGAGGAAAGATGGGAGGGAGAAAAAGAGCATAGGTTTCATCTAAAAGTAACTCGTATAGGGGTCACAGCCAATCACAGCTGTACTGAGACAGTAACTCATTTTGTATGACATTTCATCCACATTAATCTTTTCCACCTTCACATTTAAAACTTGCTACAGTATTTGCTTGCTACTTGCTACTGTAAAAACCTCAAAAGAAAGATGACTTCCTGTGAATCTTTACCTTCTGGTTTTGCTGTTTTCTTACATGCACTTCCTCTGTGTATAAGAATACATTAGCTATTTGATGCACAATTGAAACATATCCTACGATAAATGTGAACAAAAATATTAACAGACTGGTGTGATACTTCTTATACAGTGGTCACGCTAGCTTTGAAGGATGAATGGTTTTTCTATTTACTGTGTGTGGAGACAAAAACAGTTTATGTGACCCCATTTCAAGTAGCTGGTGAGCACAACCCCATTCTGCAAAATGTCAGAAAAACAGGCTAAAACATGTACATCAAGAGCCTCTCTAAATTCAGTGATCGCATTTGACCTTTAGAAATGACAGAAATCTGGCGGTATCCATTCTTTTGCGTTCCCTCTGAAATCCAACCTATTGTTGTTTAAAGACAACAGAAGCAAATATGTTTTTGTTGAATTCGGAGCATCATAAATGGCTGCAATCGCTGACCAGTGAAGCTGCCATGCACCGGCAGGTAAATGTCAGATCAGAAATCAGAGAACAGAAATGTGAGTCTTTAACACCATAGCTGATTTCTGTATAGAAAGAGCCACTGGCGATTATGGATGTAGTATTCACAGAGTTTGGCTGAAGATGCTCTGACAGCTGAATACTGCTCTTTCATAAGCTATCAGGCTTTTAAAGCTGTAGTCTCTTTGTCTCTCTTCAAAGTATTCAGTGGTACATTTCATCCAAAGCATTTCATCATCTGATCACAGGAAGCATTAAAAACCGTCAGAAACTCCATCAGCTGTGGCGTATTTCTGCTTTATCAGACAGTTTTTTAAAACAGGTAGTTACACTTCATTTAAACCTCATAGAAAAGAAAGCCAAACTACTTCCTCAGAAACAGATTAAAAAATAAGGCATCAAATAAGAGATAAATACATTTTGATCGACGCATGCTGTAACCTTTAGAACTCATAAATGTGTTTTGAACCTCTGAAACATTACACAGAGTTTACTTGTCAGTGACTGGATGTAATGAGCGTAGATGCTTACAAAATGGAAATGGGTAGTTGACAAATAAAAACTGTAGCGTGTCCTATTGTGTGACGAAGCAAAAATGTAGGAAAAACAACACACAACACACATCTTCATTCTTAGAGTTACAAATAGCATGAGGGGTTGATCTTTAATGTTTTTTTGTTTGTTTGTTTGTTTTTTTACAATTATCTGTCACCTTTTACACGTCAACTACACAAATAGACATTTTACATCAGTTTTATTAATACTTACTAAGTGTTACTACTGTAAAATAATAATTCAACTAATATATTTTAAATACTTTATATTATACATATGACAAACAAATCAGAATCCCAGTAAAAGAGATTCATCTCAATGATATATTTATTCTATGATTTACAGTATACACTCTCCTATCTCTCAGACACATCTGTTCAACTGCTCATATCTATTCAGCCAATCACATGGCAGAAGTTCAAGGCATTCATGCACGTAGTCATGGTCAAGAAAATTAGATTCGATAAGTTCAAAGTGAGCATCAGAAAGTTTTTCAGAAACCAATGCCAGAGGTCAGAAGAGAATGGCCAGACTGGTTTGAATTGATAAAAAAGCAAAGGTAAATCAAATAATCACTTGTTACAACCGAGGCATGCATAAGAGCATGTCTGAACAACAACACAGCAAGCACTGAAGCAGATGAGCTACAGCAGAAGAAGACCACACTGCTGTCAATCCTGTTAGCTGAGAACGGCAAACTGAGACTACAATTCACACAGGCTCACCAAACCCAGACAATAGAAGATTGAAAAAACTGGTCTGATCTGTCTCAATTTCCACTGCGATAGTGGGATAGTGTTAGGTTCAGAATTTGATGCAAACAACATGAAAGATCCATCCTGCCATGAATAAAAAGGTTCAGGCTGCTAGCCACAATGCCACAATTCTGTACACAACGGCTCTAGTATGAATGTATGGGACAGTAAATGATGTCAAGCCGCATCTGCGTGCCTGGAGTGCTCTAGTAGGCATCTATGTATGTCTATGGTTGAGACCACATTGGGTCCATCTTGTTATGCCTGCTTCCAAACAAATTCACAAAGCTCAAAAGTTAATATGGAGCAAAATCAATTAGGAGTGTTTCCAGCACCTGGCTGAATCTATGCCATGAAGATTTAAGCTGGGTCTGAAGACAAAAAGGGGGTCTAACTCAGAATAACCCCATGAATTAGTGTTAAATTAAGATAACATTAAAATAACAGCATGCCACACTGGGCCTTCTGTGCCAATTCTGGTGGGCTCATCCTACCTCAAGGGTCTAATTTTAGGTTTTCACTTTAAAATAATAGTGATATGTTTTACTCCACACATTTACAAACATGACTATGAACCCCTCGTTAACAAATAGACAGAAACATCTAATATTCCACATGATACAACGTTGCATATCACAATTATCCAGAGTCACAAAATTACCCTCGAAACATTTTAGACTAATTAAAGCTTACAAATAATTATATTCAGATGAAAATAAAACAGAAGCATATCCGTTTATCAAATGCGTTGGGATTTTCTTAAGTACTTAAGAGAAGACTATTTCAGTTCAGTGAATTTTAAAATCCCAGCCCAAACCAGAAGGACCCAGCGTGGACACAGCAGAGCGTGAAGTATTCTCAGTTGCTGCAATATGTCAGACCTCCAACTACAGGCCATGTGTTGAATAACTCTGGGAAATGATCGATAGGTCTTAAAGCCGCCGCCCGTAGCTACATGTAGATGCTACTTACATCCAGCGCAGTGAAAGCAACACTGAAAGTAGTAATGGATGGACAGGCAGTGTATAAAGTATAAAAAATAGCCATTTGTCCCAGAGGGAGTGCACATCCAGCTCTCCTTCAAGAGAAATGGAGAAGTGACAAATTGCCACCCATAGGAATGTAGTTCATTCTGGGACTGGAGGCATCATTCGGGCACCTGAAGCAGTGAGACAGGTCTATAAAATATAATACCTGGTGATTTGAGCCCTGACAAGAGGGTGAGATCAAAAGAAAAACTAAAAACATGAGGAAATGTGAAAGAGGATAAAGAGTGAGTTATACATAATGCATAGCCATCAAACTATAAAGATTCTTTCTCCTCTTGTCATTTCTCGTCCCTCCAGAGAATGTAAATGTACATTTTCTTTCTTTCTTTCTTTCTTTACATATGAAGATCTTCAGAGACATCTAAATCATGGCATTCGTGTTATTGTTTGTTTTTATTCGTACTGTACATAGAAATGATAATGGCTAGGTATGAGTGAAATTAAATGGTTATGATTTGATAAACCTAAGCTACAATGCATGATACAATATTTGAAATTCTTCTGACTTTTCTCAAGGGAAAAAAAGATTTCACTCCTACTATTGAAATAATAAACTGCTTAAAAATGCTAGTCAAAAAGGTAAAAAAAAATCTGCCTTGAAGATCAAGTGAGCCACTGAAGCCCCCTCAAAAAATGCATGATGTCACTGTGATGCACGTAATAAATGGTTCCCCAAGGTGCTGCTTCTGTGGATTGGCAGACATTTTCTGAGCAAATGGAGCCTTTCTCTGGCTGTGTACTTTGGTTTGCTGTGCCTCGGGTCAGTGACCTTTCTCTAGAAAAAGAGCACTGCATGCTAATCTATCCTCAAAAACATCTCAGGAGCAAGAAATAAAATTCTGCTCCTCACGGTAATGTCAAAAATGATATCGTAGTGCATTACAAAATTGTGTTCGTCAGACAGCTACTCACGGGGCGATATTAAAGTCAATACTTGCTCACTTAATGTCCATATGCCACAATAAAATTTGTGAATCAGAACTAACTGTTGTATCATCTATATTATAAACGGTCTAGAATTTAAATGGATGAGCCACATGAATTAGCCATTTGACTAATGAATTATATTAGTGTGCTTTCACAGTTGGTTTAACTGGTCCGAACCCAAGTTCGATTGCTCCCCTCCTTGTTTTCACGCTGTATTTTTTTTTTATCACGAGCTGCAGTATGTTTGCATCATGAAAATGGCAACTCTTTGCCTTTGTAAAAATGCATGCTTCAGTTTTATACTGTTTTTATCTGTACCTCAAGACATATAAGAGGAAAATATAAATATAAATTTCCACAATTCCAACAAATTGCACATTTTTGCTCATTTTGGACCCCAAATGAAAATTCATGTACATGAGAAGTATTGAATATGATATTCAAAAAAGGTAATACTTTAGTATAGGGACCAATTCTCACTGTTATTAGCATGCCTGTCATTAACATATTTGCTGTTTATTAGTACTTATAAAGCACATATTCTACATGACCATATTCTACATTCCTAATCCTACACAATATCTAAACTTAACAACTACCTTACTTCCTATATAATAAGCCACAACTTTAGTGTATTAGTGTAGTGACCAAAAAACCTTTTTTTTGTAAATATTGTTTATAAATGCCCTTACTTGTCAAGGCTAAAAAGGCTTGTTATGATTATTTAGACTCATTTACTAGTATTAATTTAGTCGATATTTATTAATAATAACACTGCAATTGTTTTGTGACTTGTTGTCTTATTCAATGCCAAAAGATGCAGGTGGAATTTATTTCTAAACTTTAGCATAGGGACCAATTCTAACTATTATCTAGCCGCTTGTTAGCATGCCTATTAATAACGTAGTGGCTGTTTATGTGGCTTATAAAGCACATATTCTGCATGACCATATTCTACATCTCTACCCAATACCTAAACTATCTATTACTAAGTATTAATAAACAGCAAGTTATAGTTAATGGTTTGTTAACAGCAAGAATTGGACCGTAAAATAAAGTGTGTGCATATACTTTCCCACAGACTTCCTACAGAATCCCCACTTTTTCCTAATCAATGCATTGCAGCTTAAATTCTTAGGGTTCTAGATACGGTTCTTTCCATCTAGTTTCTTCCTCTTTTTCGCTGCTCTCTTTCGCTTCTGAGAGCTGCACTGCGCCGCTCGCTTTCTTCCTCTGAGGCAATACCTACCCTTTCCTCCATCATTTCGCAGCCTCCTCCTTCGCACTCGCACTCCTTCGCTCTTTTTCTTGGTCCTTTGAGACCGTGCCTCTCTCTGGCCCCCGTGAAAAGCGGCCATTATAGTTGGATGCGTGGCCGTCTGAGTTGGCACTCCTCAGCGCCCACCTGCACAGGAAGCCTAACACAAAGAGCATGACAGCTGAGCGCTCGATCCCCCCTCCTCCCACCCCGCCCCCACCGGCCTCCTCTGCATCGGCCCCCGTGTCAACCAGCTCTTTGTCTCCGCATCTGATAACATCAAACATGATCGAAATAAAACTCCTGCTTCCACATGCTGCCTGAGAATCGCTGCCAATCAGCCTCCGAAATGACCGTCTCACTCCCCCGCTCTCACTAACAGCTCCAGGTCTTTGGTGCGAGCTTAACACCTCTCCTTCACCTCGTGAATGCTGCTCACATAATGCTTTGCTTATTTAAGACTTCATTAACGGCCGAGGTGCATGCAGTGAGCAATGGCAACTCTCGTGCAGATCCGGCCGACGGGTTTCTCTGCAGCGGCAGTCGTACGCATTGCCTGTTAGAAACTAGCATGCGTGATGTGCACAGTATCTCAATACCTGTATGGCCTGCTGCATTTACCGTAATGTAAAGCAATCAAGCACTTTGATTGAAGACAAATTGAAAAAAATGCTAAATTAACATATAGCATACATGCAACTTATATGACAAAGTGTTTATTACTATTTGTTACCGCAATACTATTTTTAAAGGATTGAAGTTAGTATACAGAGTAAGTGGATGCGGTTAGTATTCACTTTTTATAAGCAAGACATATATTTTTGGGGTTGCGTTTTAATCTGCAGTGGCATGCAATCGCTTTTGAATGAGCACTGTTTTTTCGCTTTCGCATTCGGCAGTGAGAGGAGGCCGGGAGAAACAGTAACTCCTTTGGGGGGTCGAGGCCTACAAACGCCCCCCTCGGCGCCGGCCCTGGCACACTAGGATGCCGTATCCCACAATTCAGCGCTCTCAGATTGATCGTTCAATTTGATGAATGAACTCAAAGCAATATTAAACATTTTAAATTATTGTCTCTTTCTCAGCAAGTTATTGATTGTACTGCCGAAAGTAACAACAAGACATTTTTACACAAAATTGGATTAAAATGAAAAATAAACACATTTATTTCTGCAATGACAACTCAACAAATTAAATAAGCACCATAATGGCGTCTGTGAAACAAGTGTTTGAAACACTGCAAATGACATAGAGCATTAGATATTACTTTTAAGTCAGCAGCGCGGTACTACTATATTACTGGTACTAATTTCAGTTGCATTTCCACCAAATATTTCCATCTTTCTTATTTAAATCATGTACTTTGCTCTCACGCTTCACATCGCATGGCCTGAACGGTACCAACAAATTTGCAAAAAGGTTGGTGTCCTTTAAAATTTTTTGCTACTGAAGCTCTTTTTTTGTGACGATACATTGTGTTATCCTACAATAGCGTTTATTGTAAAGATTAAATTCACGTCGGACCCTGTTGTTTGGCCTGCTATTCAACTAGTGCGATTGAAATTACCCATCCATGTTCCTGTCAACCCAATCTCACTCAAGAGCCCTTCAATCCCCTCACCTGCACAAGACAAGACTATTCTCTGTTACAGCCATTGCCTTTGATTTCAAAATATTCGTAAGCACGATGAGCTGCTTGTTTCCTCTGAACATCTTGCAGCCTGACGAAAATAATTAGAGATGGAAAAAAGAAAAATCACGGATAGCAGAGAGTTTTCCTTCGGCTCTAGCCAAATCAAAACCAATCCAATTTATTGAGCCGTGGGTGTGTTTGGTGCACATGGTACACTAAATTGTGGCTCGGAGAGAAGCTCTCATATGCGGTGACATGGGGAGCGTATACCATCTGGAGCATTAGCCGTTGAGGAACATTGCCACTGGAGTGCACAGCGATGGACAGTTGCTTTCATAGCGTGCAGGCATCAGTCAGCCTGACATGACTGCCTTATCTGTAGAATGGGATGAGAAATGCACTTTCTGAGCATGGTTAAATCCCAAATGGGAGGAACATTCATGTTAAAGAGTGAAATCTCTCCAAAAAAATCCTAGCACTCAGCTTGTTTGGGAAAAAAAAAACCTTTACCGGAAATCTTTAACCTTCACTCCCGCGGAGTTGCAGAGGATTTTGAGCTTCAGAGAACACAAACTGTTTCATTTAAATATATGGATTGTTTCAGAGCAGTGGGCTTAGCGACAACCTTTCAGACTAAATAATGCGGCAGAGACAAAAGTGGATGACAATTGCTAAAACTAGATTTGTTCTCTGCCTTCCGTAATATGCTGGGGGGGGTTTGTGTGTGGCAAACTTAATGTATAATATGGGGGCATTCTTCATCACAGCGTGTCAAACCGCTCAGAGATAAATGTGCTTATGCAATCTTTCTTAGACAGTACTGTTCAATGGTGTTACGTGAATGCTAGTCTCACAGGGCCAGACGCTTGACAATCAGCAAAGGGTCCACATTCCACCTTATTCTGGCCAAGAACCACCCACTTAGACAGGAGAAAGGCGTCTGAACAACATGTAAAGCGGTCACAGTTTTTTATGAGTCATTATGGGATTTTTTACAATTAATTTTGACTGTCAAAAACTGTTCTGAAATGCTGTTTGTTTGATGGATGGATGGACTTATGGAATAATTAATGGGTAAAGATACCTACTTTACATTAAATGCATTTAACACACCTTAATTGTTAAATATTAATATGTTATATTTTTGTTTTGTTTACGCATAATTAATAAAATCAAATCACACTGATTTTTTTTTTTTTTGGACTTTGTTGGTCTTTGTCTCCTTTGCACCTATTGATTGCCATTAGGTGTGCAGAGATTAATTGTTAATTGTTCGCTCAGGATTAAAAAGTGTTAACTGTAGTATCCATGGAAATCTACAAATACTACAACTGAACTATAGCTACTTTAGCAAAACACATTTGGTTCGTTTTAATATGCGTATGTTGCTCTGAATAGTTTTTATATGTTATGCACCTTTTCTCATATGAGCAGCTTCGTTGTAGTTTACCTAATTTAAATTGGTTACCAAGTGCCTCCAAGTGTGTTCCTCAAAAGTACTTATTGCAGCCGCAGAGCACCAAAAGGTGTGTATAGCACCTCTTTCCGGTTTTGTGTGCAACGTACCTCAGACGGTCAGGGAATGGGCTGTGGGCGATTTGTGGGCACGACATGCGCTCGGTTAATGTTAACTGCATACTGCTGCTTTAGCTTGAATTTCTCCTATGAAAGAAGTGATGCAACTGGCACATGAAAAATGCAGTCCTACCCCGATGCGATTGTTCTCTGGAGGGTTCCCGGACTCCAACAAACAAGTAAAGGCTTTATTAGCCGCAACCAGCTCCGGTGCCGAAAGAACATCTGTTTGCTAACTGGCAGCATTGTTAGCCAGTCGTCTTTGTATGCCACACTGCCAAGACGCTCCCCGTCTGCTAATAGAATCCTCATTAGGCAGCAGGCTCTTGATGGGGAACGGTGCAGCTATGCAGTACTCGCTCTCCCATAGGTGTCTATTAAACGGCGACCACCTAAATTATCTGACCTTGACCATGTTGGGATGCAGAGGGAACATCCTTTTGACCCTACCTCTGAGAGTTTTGTCATCTTGCCTCTACAGGCCCACTATCGATTCCCTTCTTTTATGTATTAGGTCACACGCTTGCTCAGACCCTAAGATAATAGGCTCTGACCAGAAACAACACTTGCTCAGGCTGCTGCTCTGGCTCAGCGAGAAGGTCAAAGCTGTTGTTTTTCAGTTTAGTTCGGAGTGTGGATTCACTGGAGCATTCAGAACGCACCTCTATAATTTGATGAGAGCCACTGCAAAGTCCATTTCTCTGTGTCAAAACCGATAAAGTTTGGATGTAAACTGAGCAAAGGGGGCACGGAACGAGGCTGCTCTGAATGCATGATCTCCGTAACACTTCATCAGCGGCATATGAAGCCGTTTAGCTGTAGACTGTGGAAAAAAACTGTTTGGGCAGACGTGTCAGGAGGTCAAGTGGACCTCTGAAAGCCAATTAGGTTCTCTCATAATGAAGCTGATAATCAGTAATTCTGTTTCGCCGCATGGTCGGGCCTGCAGGAGAATGATGTGGTGGCAGCAGGGGGCTTTCATCTGTCAGTCTCATTCAAGGCTGTGTGTGTGGATTTTTACAGAGAAACACACCTTCACGTAGTCCAGCTGCAGATGTGTTTGTTCAGTCTATTCTGTGCGGACAACAGAGTAGATCACTTGCAGACCGGAGTCTGTTACTGATTCCAAATGACAAAAATTTAAATCAGTAATGTAATCCGTTACACATTTTAGGTAATATAATCAGACTACTTTATTACATTTACATTCATTTTGACCAAATCACATTTGATATGTGGGCATTAAGTGGGAATTAAGATTGTTATCTTAATTCCCATTAAGCAGGAATTAAGATAATTTATTTTTTGGTTACACCTACTGGTTGCTTATTAGCATGCATATTACTAGAATATTAGCCATTTATTAGTTATCCATAATTCTACAATTACCAACACTGAACAACTACCATGCTAACCAATAATAAGAAAAAATTAAGAATGTATTTAGGGCAAAGGCGTGGTTATTGGTAATAATTGGGTATTTATTGTTTATACCACAATCCATTTTTAGATTTATTAAACTAAAAATATACAGCATGTGTGTAGGTATAAATATATTTTCATGCTTTGTGAAATCGCCAAATGGATATTTGATATTTTTTTTATAGGCTCCTGTTGTGCATAATGCCGCAAAACTATATAATCATAGTTCTGGAGTGAAGCAGCCAGATCAATTTCTGATGGATAAAATCCCTCACCATGAAATATAGTATGCCATATTTCCAGAAGTAAGATGTGATTGATTTTTCAAGTTAAAATAAAAAACTGATATATTAAAGCCTTGTGTTATAGTAGCGTGCATACAGAACAGCAACTCTCATCTGTTTAATGATTATACTGTTTGATTGTTATTGGTATGTGAATGGTGACCCATTTGACAGTTTTTACAAAGCAAAGACAGCACAGCAAGCAGACTTTTGACTCTATACTTTTCTGCTTTGCCAGCACTGATATCTTCTTTAATGGAGATACACACTGTTCTAATTGGGTTCAGATGATGATGTATTAATCCCAGCGTTGAAAAGTTGCAATTGTTTGCATCAATCTCACATGTTCCCGAAGTCCTCCTGACAACCCGATGTTTGAAAAGCAAAGCGTATAAAATCCCCAGAACAAGAAAGTGCCATTGGAAATGTATTATTATTAACGTTACTTTTATTTAGTTGGTCGCCACAGCTGTAGCCCTAACACACAGACTATATAACACTCCAAATGTGACATAATATCTGGAGGTAGCAAAGCTGTCACAGTACATTTGCTTTCTGATGCAAAAAAAAAAGAAGAAAAAAAAGTGACTGAAGAGTCTGAGGTCTAGATTTTCCTGCGGGATATAGTCAGTGACTCTCTAAATCTGTAATCTGTAATTTAGGCTCTTTAAGCGTCAATATAGTCCATGATTACCATCACACTAATTACGTCTCAATACTTTGAAGCACCTGTCATCAGAAAACATTCATGATTGATGACATCTATTGAGTTTGTTTTAATTACAGATGCGTTTAACTTCTTAAATGGTTTCATTCGCACCATTTGATTTGGAAAAAAAACGCACATCTTGCTATTCTGGATGGACGGATCAGCCAAAAGGAATTCGTCCTAGCACACTGAGTGCCCTATCATGGAAATCAGATGAGCTCATGGCCTGAGAGACCTTTGCACGCTTTATTAGCCCATGAGCTTCATGAACATTATGTGTAAAAGCATTTCTGCCTGAGGGCATTTGGTTCCTGTTACGTTTGATTTATTGCCTTATTTTATTCAGCCAGTCAGTGTGTTGCATACAGAAGCCCAGGCGTTATAGTGGCTCTCTCCGAGCCCTGAAATCTGGGGAGGTTATTTCTGGCGCCAGCTTGACTGCTAAAACTGCTGCAAAATGTAAGAGCTTGACATATGACCACTTCAGGGCAGTGAAACTGGATTTTAGAGCTGAATATTCCTCTTGTCTCTCTCTCTCTCTCACTCAGTAGTTATGCCAGAATACCTCTATATGTAAAAAAAAATAATAATAATAATCTGCACATTTCACAATAAAGAGAAAGGAAATTTAATGAACGTCATTACATTTAATGCTCATAATGTATTTACAGAGTTCACTGTAGCTCGTGCACAAGGTTTAATTATTTGGATGAATGCTACGGATATGAACATCGTGGATATGCATCTAAAATCGTGCAGCTTGTTGAGGGGAGGTGTGTTGTTATTTATTGCAAGCAGAATCTTTACCGTGTAATGGTTGGTAAAAAAAAAAAATTTAAATCTCACATTGAGGGAGCTATCTGAGCCATATATAATGAACTGAATATTCAACGGACTTAGAGCTCTTTAATTTTGTGGTTAAAGTAAGTGACCAGGAAGCAACCACCCTGAACCTAGAAACTGCATATTAGGGTGCTAAAAACCTATGCAGCGACAAGGCACTGCTGAATTTTTGGCAAATACTTGCTTTATAAAATGTAAAAAAATCTTGACATCCAAATTACTGCATTCTGGTCGACCTGATCTTTAAACACTCTTTGGAAGAATTGCAACTTTTACAAGTGCGCCATCACAGCTGTGCACACACAAAATTACAGAGAAAGTCCTTTTTATGGCTAATTTATTTATTAAATAAAACCCAGATGGGACTTTTAATGCAAGTGAAATCTGTTGCACCGTTTGTGTGGTGGATATGAATAATCAAAGCTCAATACGTTTAGTAAAATACCTCTGTAGTATTATTAAATAGAACAAAACATGCTATATTTGTGTCTGTGTGCACGTGTGTGTGTGTGTGTTTATGTATATACATAGACGTAAGATAAAGCATGCATGTGAGACATAAAACAGTATACCAACATGCAAAAGATTTCACTTGTATTAAAATTTCCATCTGGATTTGTATAAATAAATTACCCATAAAGATGGTCTTTCTCGATAATTTACTGTCATTGCTCTTTAGCTAGATGGATGGATGGATGGATGGATGGATGGATGGATGGATGGATGGATGGATGGATGGATGGATGGATGGATGGATGGATGGATGGATGGATGGATGGATGGATAGATAGATAGATAGATAGATAGATAGATAGATAGAAAGATAGATAGATTCTACCATTCTGTGAATATTACTAGATAAGCACATAGGCATATGGTAAAAAGCAGCAGCAATATTGTCTCAGAATTCAGACCTCATTTGACTCTTACCAGATTGTCTTTGTAATGCATGTGGGTCCAGCTCCGAGGCTCCGGGGCCAAGTTTCCACTCACTGCCGGACACACATGCTACAAGTCAGGGGGTCAGAGTTCCTCAGAGGCCCTTCAGATTTGTATTCCTGTGCCATATGCCTCGTAGAAAGACTACATATGGTTTGTCAGGAGCATCGGGCACTCACTTGCCATCAGCGGTGATAGGTAATATTAATCACACAATTGGTAAAACGGTGACAGCAGTTACTAATCCAGTTTTTGACTACACCGCCGCACAATATCTCTGCCGTTTTTCAAGAGCGCTACCGGTGATGCGTTTGATCAAAGGCAGACGATCTGTAGCAATAACTGGAATGAGTGCAAAACAACTTGGTTATGGCCTGAAGTCGCCCATAATGAAATACCGTGACTCACCAAAGACATTCAGATGCCCGAGTGTGTGCGCTGAAAGGAATGCAAAATCAATTTTGGCATTTGGGGCATTTTTTTTTCAGCCCACAAGCAGCCTTGGCCTGTCAAGAGCTGGCTCACAGGACTGTGACTCGCCGGAAAGAATTCAAATAGCGTTTCCTTCAGTGCACTGCCACAGTCCCTGGCGAAGAAAAATAATTGTATTGCGCTCCATTTTATACTTCTAACACAGACTACGCTAGAAGAGTAAAATGGATGGAAATAGTATGTTCATGTGATCTGAGCTGTGACTCTTGTCAGAAATTTCAACGCTGTTTATCTGCAACCGAACTCATTTATCTGCAATAGAAATGCAATTCAGTTTCATTAGTGTGCCATAGTTCTCTTCTGCTACCTAATGTCTTACGCTTAGTTTTCACCAAAAATACATTCTCACTCATGCATTTTCACCAAACAACACATATATATAAAATAAACATAGGCTGTGTATAAGGTGGAATACTTGTGTTCTTCATACACATTCATACATGTGTACTGTATAACGCAAAAAAAAAAAAAACAATTATGCAATATTTAACGAAACAAAACAAAAGAACAGTGGTCTGCTACAAAGGGGGTTTATCCCCATGTTATTTGCTATTTTTTTATTTATGTTATTTCATCCGAATATAGTAAGAATATAGTTATTCCTGGTCAAGGTTAGGCCAAAGTGTACATACTTCATAACAAACACTGATCCAATACGACTTACTTCAATGAAAGTCCACCATGTCCACATCCATCCAACACCAACAAAAGGAACAAAAATGCTATGTATCCAAAATACTTTTTGAATTTTATTTTGAGAGAGAGAGAGAGAGAAGAAAGGTCATTTTGTATTAGAAAAAAAATTGTTTGACACTTTTGGTAATTGTTCCTCGAAATTAAGCCAATTAGTCAGGCATATGGAGAAAACTGTGCAACTAATGATCCAAAAAAACAATAAATAAAATAAATAAATAAAAAGAGATCCCAAACAAATATTACAACCCATTTTACAGAACTGCTCCTCCTGAAGATTTTGACAGTTAGCATGAAGAGCTCATTTATAGCCTGGCATGGGTATCAAACTTTACATTAATATAGTTCTATTGTAAATGGCATTAATTAGATATCATGTATCATAACTTATCTTGACATGTTTAAAAAAACAAAATCAATTATTCGAGAGGTCATCAGAGGTCATTTTTAATACCAAAAATAAAAACGAAGTTGCATATAAACATTCAAGTTAAGACGTTTTTTCTGTCAACTTTTACATAAGGTGTAATGTTAATAATTCCAACGAAATAAAAGAGATTGTGAAACGTGCATTTTATTTAATTTGCGTGTTCTAAATATCCTCCAGGCAACAACACGCAGTGTTAAGATAACTTTTGAACGGGGTGTATATTATAAAATCAGTTTTCTTGTAAAGTATTTATAAACATCTATTATGCAAAATAGCTTATTTAGAACTAAAAACACTTTAAACACAGTTTTGTGCTATTTATAGAGCTTAATGCAAATAGTGGCAATTATCTGCACCTCAGTTTTGTAGTACATTATAAAAGAGTATGAAATAAGAACATATCAAGCGTAAATTATCTTTTTTATTCAAATGATTAATCACCCACCTACACCCTTTATTTTCAACTTTTGGATTATTTACCTAATAAATAATAAAAATGCCTTTCCGATGATATATAATATTTAATATTTAATATAAATACTCGATTTTCAGCTGCTGAAAATTCGGTGCATCTCTATAAAACATTATCATGTAATAGTGTGGGTGAAAACGGCTTCGTATTGATCTGAACTCATCTCACTGAAGTGCCAAGCTCTATGTGTATATCAGAAAAGGTGGTGAGGAGATTTGAGTGGCATGGGAGGGATCTAACAGACGAGCACACACACACACACACACACTCACACACTCACCTCTCCTTACAGGAAGTAATCTCCCCGAGAGGAGCAGAGATGGAGGTACCAATCTCATCTTTGCAGCTCGCTCTCAATCTTTAATGTGTGTGAATGAGTGAAAACAGAGGGGCTATTTTCAGTTGCGTGTTTACCAAGAGTGTCTGCTCGCATTAGCCAGAGCATGTGTCCGCCTGCAGGGCTTGTTATCGCCGGAGCCGGGGTCCGGTAAGTGGGCTGGGATGGATCCGTCCGTGCTCCAGATGGACGCCATGGTAACAGCGACTCATAAGGGGGCGATGTTTGCGCCCTCCAGTCAAACATTTACCTGGCACTGCCTGTCCAGACATCACTGTAAAGTCAACACCGATGCCCACATTCCCAGATTATGCACACCAAGTGCCGCTATTTTTAGCCCGTGCTTCCAGGGAAAAGGGGAGCTTGACAGCTGTTTTGCATGACGTTTAGGGGCTGTTTGGGCTTCTGTTATTTCCTGGAAACACAGAAACGTGTTGCTCTCCGTTGTGACGGAGGGAATGTTACGCATGCTCTGCATGTGGCACCTAATGAGGGAGAACAGTCAGAGAAGAGGAGGGCCGTGAGGATGAATATAGAGGGCGAGAGAGAAAGAGAGCGAGCACATATCACAGTAATTGCCCAAAGGTATTTCATTGCATCTGCGCGGCGTGTAAGTGGGCGCAGATCAGCCTGAAGAAGTGTTTGACATATAATGTGTGTGTGAATTTGAGCTATTTTCAAATATCCGCATTGTGTGGGATACACCTGCGAACGTTTTGTATATTAAAAAGGCAATGTATATGCAAAGGAAACGTCGTTTACCCCATTTTAAGCCAAGAGCCAAACCAAGCGGCCACAAGTTACTTTTTTATTCGAATCGAAGTATTTGAAAATGTGCCAGACTATGTAAATCAAATAATGATTGTCAAACTATTTATTAACTCAGGGTGTCAAGATTTGTTAGTTTAGGTTTGCCCTGTTAGTAGATTCTGTAACTACCCCGGCATGAGGACAAAAAGCATTACAATCATTCAGAACTAGTTGTGTATTCTTATCCGGGTTAACTTCTATAACCCTACATTATAGTATTAGAGGTTTAAAAAGGTTCACACATGCCTTTTTATTTGAGGTCTTTAAAAAGTGTGAAATAAAGTTATTTTTTTCATATATACTATATTAAAGTTACTGAACAAATATATCAACCCACTTTATTCTTAACTATATGTTTATTAGTTTATTAGCGTATTACTAGCATATTGGCTGCTTAGAACTTATATTTATACACATATTAATGTGTTATTCTGCATGGCCATATTTAATCCACCTTAATAACTACCTTACTAATTATTAATAAGAAGCAAAATAGGAGTTTATTGAGGTTATTGGTCCCCAAATTAAAGTGCAACCAAATGATATAATTCATTTATTATAATGTATTGTTTTTTATAACATTATTATGTTATCAATTTTGATTCATTTTGTATATAGCATTAAAAGCAAAGATAGACTAGACTAAAATTGTCCAGGTGAAAATTGGTGGATTTTAATTGTCATTTTAATGTTCACAAACAGTGATGATGGAAATTTTAGTTATGCGTATGATACAACTACAACTGTGTAGTCATGTGTATAATACAGTCATTTTGCAACGGATAGTGATTTTAAGTGAAATTTTAAGCCTGTTTTTTCAAAATTTCATTGTAAATTTGGCAGCTCTTGTGATTTTTTGTCACATTATTTAATGAAACATCCACAATCTCATTACAAAAGATCAATATTTTAGATGGCCATTTCGTGTGAATATAGTACAGTATGCATGATGTAAATCCAAAAAAAAAACAAGCATCTACAATCCCAAACATTTAGTGGAGTATAGGTAGATCATACAAAAATGTACTCATATGATTTATCCACCACCTTGCCAAAATCTAAAATAGTCGACGATACCCAATCCTCTTGGTTCGCCCCCTAAACAATTCCTTACATCTCACCTTTTTTACATCTCCAAAGTATAGAAACACAGATGCCTTTGTTTTTACCTTGCGTGCGTATGTTATCTTTGCATATAATATATTTGGTTTTCCATGTCGGTAAACCAGAGAGCATCCAGATACGATCCAGGTGGAAGGAGGGCTGCGGGATCTGTTGATGGTCTGGGTGAAGAGCGTCTGTGTATCTCCATTCATTTGTCTGTCGCAGATTTAACTGCTCCATACGCCTGAGCTCTCCATAGTTTAAACTGTGAGTCTGTCGCCCCATCTGTCTGTGAGTCACGCTTCAGCACAAGCCTCAGCTATTCAATCCTTTCCTGCTTCACAGCTGAATGGCTGTATTTGTTTGCTGCTTGCAATTCCCTCTTGCGCTAGTTACATTAAAAATATGATTCATGCTTTGCGTACTACACCGCAGTCCCACTGACGTGTTCCTCCTCCTTGAGACTGATCTGCAAGAATTGCACATCTATTTCGAGGCTTCGTATACAATTCTCCCAAAATAGTCGTCGTTGACTGTCTAGTGTAGATGTGCATTGTGCGATGGATTGATGTTCCTCAAACATTCAGACAAGGGTTTGTTTCAAATCACACAATTTAATTCATCCAATTGCACGCTGATAATGTATATACAATTTCATCACTTATGCATCATTTATGCATTTTCATCATTTATGCATTTTTGAGTGGTGCTTCTATTATAACATTTTGATTCTTTTATTTAATTCGTGATCGGTCTTTTCTGTCTAAGTGACCATCTACTGTCACATTTATGCAGGAAAGATGCAATCTTTTCAGAGCTGCTCTACAGCCCTCTTACGTTTTGTAGATACTTTTTCTTTTACTTTCAAGCTGCTTTGAAACAATCTGTATTGTATAAAGCGCTATATTAAAATAGATTTGTATGATTTGTGCTGTGTTGATTCTCATACACAGCTGACAGAAAACAAGTCGTGCCATGATGATATATAAGTGGCTCTGATGCAGCATTTCGTTTACGCCGTCTATAAAACCTAAACTTGAACAAACCTTGTAATGCTGCCTTCAGGAAATGCATTTTTCCATTTTTTCTCCCCCATTAGTTTTAACTGCGCAGTTAATTGTGTTCAAACTGTTTAACGCACAAACTCTATTTAGACTTTTTGCTTTATAATTAAAAATATGACAGCAATGATGTCATTGTAAATATCTGTATATGCTGTATTAGGCTGTATAGGCTGTATTAGGCACAAAAACTACAGGTACAAAGATGTGCTTTTAAGCTATCAAAGTACTAATATGAACACTTTAGGTACAAAGATGTACCTTTTGAAAAGCCGATGGGACCTTTTGCAGTTGCATATTGAGTTGTGATGCGCATGTGAAAAGCAAAATAAATAAAACTTTCACTGATATTTTCTTAAATAAAATGTGAAGTAATTGATTGATTGAGTGCATATGATGATCTATAAAAAGCCATATCAATACCAACCTGGTCTCATGCCTGGGGGCACTTTTTAGTGAGATGCGAAATATTTACTAATAAAACACTGCTTCAATACGTCAACCCTGGCACTTTTTTATTACCCTTATATAGATACATATTGCTTTGCTTTTATTGTGTTCAGGTATGTATTACAGTGGTTTAGAATTGAAATAGTTTCTAAAAGTTGCTAAAAATGTTGGAAATATGCCCTACACCACATCCAACCCTAAGCCTACTTATGCAAAACTGATATTAAAACAAATTTGTTGATGCAACCGTGCCATTTCAACGCTGTTGGAAGAAACTTGCATCGATATGCCACAAACAGTCTTACCCAACAATAATTAATAACCCCCGAACATTTCCAGTAGCTGTAACAGCGAGAGTCTGGACTTTACCGCAGCGCAGAAGTGTGCCTGGACCGGGCTGAAACACACTCCAGTCTATTAGCACCTTATGTAAGCCTGCACAAAAGCGGAGAGAGAGAGAGGAAAAGGTGAGCGAAAGAGAAATGCACCAGAAAGGGGTGTGAGAAAGAGCTTTTGATGGAGGACAGGAAGCACAGATGGAGAACGAGCGAGGGGGAAGAAATGAGATTAACAGGCCTGGTGATTAAAACAATGCTGTGTGTGAATGGGAAGAGGTCTCGGTGGGCGGCAAAGGAGGCCACTCTATTGACCGCCGGTGTCACTCCGTGATTAGTGGGAGGTATCAGCCGCAACAGGCAATACACATCGATTCCATGAGCCAGACCCTGTCGATCGGGTCATTCTTAGCCAGACCTTTCTCGTTTTCATGAATCATTCCTTATCTGGACGCTCGCTCTCTTTCCTCGGCCCCAGGGCCGTTGCTCCACTTTCCCCCCGCTCTCTCTGTACACACAGAAACTCTCTCTCACCGGCTCACACAGCTGCGGCTGGAAAGCACTAGCAAACGTGCAGTTACTTCAAATGGCCCCTGCACGCACTACCCTGAAAGCAATTAAAACCAAGGTCTATTTTAAGATGAACCACCGAGGAATCGTGGGTAGTGCACTGCACTCCTAATCTCCCAAACTTATTTGAATTATAAAAGAAAATACACAGTTCGCGATGTAGGGGAACACGCATCCTACCGTTGTTCATGTGCGGATTAGCAAACAAGTCTATACATTTGTGCAATTTTATGCATTCGCTCAGTTGTGATCATATATTCTGTTGCATGTTTTGTAATTACTATACACAAAGCCTGAGGGCAAATCGATGTCCAACGCTAATGCAATCTTTGCCAAACAAGGATTTGCGAATCCTTGAGGGCTAGAGAGAGAACTGCAGGGGATTCGTGAGGTGACGAAAAGTATGGAGCTAAAACTATGTACATGGCAATCCACACACGCAATTCACAAATGCACGTGGATTCTTTTGAGACTTAAACTCAATGATACACATGCCCATCTGTACACGTTACCTTCAAAGATGCCATGTGGAGTCTTCGCACCTGCTTCTGGAGGACGCTTAATGGACTTCAAGTGGAAAATGTTTAATTAATCACGAAAAATTCTATAGTTTGTTATCAAAGCGAAAGGAGTCCATACTAAATCTTAGTATTATATGTATTTGAATGTGTATTGACTTTGTCTGGATTGCCGTGGATTAGTGCGGGTTCGTTCGTAGGAGGCTTTGATACCGTTTCCGCTCAAATGTAACTAAATAAATGGAGATGTGCAGTTTGAAAACACAGTGTGTGGTGAGAACTTGAATATGAAGAATTTAAGCATAAAGATTGATATAATAATGTTATTTGTAGTATTGGTTGGTTAGTGAAAACCTTTAAATTGGCTGCAGAGTCTTTGGTCATCGGGTCTGGATGTCTCAGCAATTTCCGTTTAATTTCAAATAACAGGAGAAAATAGATTAGTATAAAGACTGTGTTTTGAAATTCCAGCCCCATAGATCTAAATGAGAATTATAATTAAAAAAAAGATTCGTTTTGATTAGGTTTAAACTTGTTGACTTGCATTTCATGTGACCATTAACCGGCATTAGAGAACCGTAAATATGAATGTGCCACTAAAATATAAAAGGTATACAAATATCTGCCCTAAAGTAATGATATTGCAAGAGTGGAAACAGCAAGTTTGGGCATATTGCTAATATTCACGCATGCTTTCCCAAAGGGAAAAAAAAAAAAATTACAAATGATCTCCTAATTGTTTCTGCTAGACCGCTTAAATGGCTGATTAAATGAAGTTGCCTGTTGAATTTCACATTAGGTTTTTAGAGCCTGTCTAATGTCAGAGTTTGCTTTTCTTTAGCTTGGTGTGAAAGTTCTCTGAAAAACACCCTAACCTTGATCAAAGGTTACAGGTAATCAAGACATGATTCACAGAAGGACCTGTCGGTTTTATAATAAAAGCGTTTCTTAAATGTAAATTCTCAATGAAGGTAGTGCAATCAATTATAGAAATAGAAAATTTGAGTCACTTGAGCCAGTACACTTTTTTCACAAAATAAATAAAACGCATAAAACAATCTAAAATCTGCACCAAAAGCCTGGATTGCAAGATGCAATAAGATGATGTACACTCAAATAAAATATGAGAATTTATCTTGTTCTGTTGTTTCCCTGACAACCAACTTATTCAATCCCAAAATATAGTAACCGGCATTTGTGAAAAAATAAATGCTTAAGACGGTACACTTTCATGATTGTTTCTTAGGCCATAATAAGACTACTTTCATTTAATTTAGTATCTTGGTTATTTTTTAATAATTAATCATTTATTGTAATGTTTTATGTTAAGGTGCAATTCTCTTAACATGAACAAGCAATGACTTTTGCCTCAATAAACTCATAAGTTGCTGCTCATTAGTAGTTATTCAAAAGGTTTAAAGCTCACTGCACTTTACCAACACAGGGTGCGTAGATCTCTAAAAATAATAACTTTTAGTCTCGAAATACAATTTTTTTCTTTTGAATCATTTGCTCACACTACTGCGCTGAGTCTAACGGTTGCGTGTCCAGGTGTGTTTATCCACTTCTCATCGCAGGTGTTCAACAGATATGATTTAATCACTGATTGTTTAATGATCTCAATTAGACACAACTTAAGTGCATTTATGATGTGATCCGATACATCAAGCATGTTATTAACAAACTCATCATCATCCAGAGCAAGGGTTTTCGGAGCAGTTCTGGGGCTTGTTCCACAAAACGCTTGTTTCAGTTAGACTTATTTTGAACCATAAGTCAGGCTCACTGAAATAAATGAATACATTTTAGGTGCAACGGGCCGTTTTACCTGTTAACTTTCGCTGCTAAATTCGAATCTGCGTTTGCTGGCTGTTATTGAGAATGCCTAAACTTTCCTTTGCTCTGTTTCTGTACAGTGAAGGTGTTATACGACTTGCAATGTTTTTCATCAAATTCACATTAAATACAAAGTCAGTCGTATTAAAAATATATAAACATAAATAGTATTTTCATACTTTATTAATGATGAGTTGTTCATTTCTAAATTATCATAAAGTATTATTTATAAATCAGTTATTTAGTAGTTGTCAGTGGTTATAAGATCATTTAGAAATCGGAAGTAAATGGTTAAGAAAATATTTAAACGCACCTCTGATAATTTTGTTATTTAGAGACATGATAATAGTTGCTCATAAATGCTTTATTAATGCATATTTCTGCTGTCGTTCATGTTGAAGTCAGGCAGTTCTAAAGCGTTTAGTATTTGCCAGCCATCTGTTTTTGTGAGCTTCGAGTGAGGAATATGTACAGTGTACCTATTAAAGCATTTACAAAGGATATTTAAATCCTTTTAAATCATTTAAATCCTTTTAAATCATTTATCTTTAACACAACAAAGAGGGATACAAAACACAGCAAAAGCTAAATATATACTGTACGTCTGTACACTTGATAAAAAAAAAAAATTAATCCTCTGCAATTTCATGGAAAACAATAAAAAGTCAAGTATGGAGCTGAACAATTGCTTTTTTCAATGATTTTATTTAATTGAGCATTTAAAAAAAAATTGTAATAGCTCATAAATCAAGAACAATGCATTTTTATAGCTATAAAATATATATAAACTGCTTAGTAATGAATATTAATGTTGGGACAATGCTTTATAAAGGATAAACTAACTATTTACTAATGTGTGTGTAATCGTAGTGTGCAGTTACTGAAAGTTACCCCACATTTAAGCAAGATTTCTCTTTGTCTTGCATATGTATGATTCAGTAATTGTTGATTATCTAATCGTTTTACCTTATACGCTATCCGAAGCCAATTGTGGGGGTTTCCTTGTGTTTTAAATTGATTAAACACTACATGTTCTCCAAAACTCCCCTCTGCATCAAAACCTCCCATTTTTAAAGAAGGAAGATGATTTCTGTTAACAGAAAGTATTGTATTTCTGTTCGTACGCTTCCATAAAACCAACATGTCCTCCACCCAATGCCTCCGTATAGGTCGTTTTCACAAAAATCGCTGAAATACCAAATAGTTATGTATTTTCTACGCTAGATGACGATTAACTTCAAAACGTACATAGGGGTCATATAAGATACTTGCACAGACGACCTATAAGGCTGCATAAAACTGCAATTTTAGGATGCTATTTCAGATTAGTAAAGTAAGAAAATTCATGCATTTATGAATTTTTGGAAGGGAATACAGTACTGGTATTTCTGGGATCGTCCTTTAGCATATTTATCATTTGTGCTTGAATTTTGAGTTTCATTCAGTAATGCATCTCGTTCTGCTTTAGAATTTAATGCAGGTTTGAATGTCCTTGTCTTTTATCACCTCATTTTTATTGTGTCATATCACCATACTCCATCATCTATCAGTGAGTAAACGTACTTTTGGATTTGAACACCTTAAAAGAAGTTACTAAATTCCAAATAATAAAAAAATTATATAAAATAAGTCCAAAACACAACCAAAAGCTATAGAAGATTATAAATCTCAGTACCTCAAACTGTTTACCAATATCTCAAATTTACCGAAATCCTCATCACAATTGTCCAAGGCTACATTATCTCAGATACATTTATGTTTATCTCAGAACAGAATATTAACAGGTTACAGCATTCACACAGTGTACGCAAGCAGCACGATATTGCGTGACAGAAATGCATGCCACATTATGCCTCCCAGTCGATTTTTGCCAAGCACTGCACTAAATCTAGGCTATTAACAGCTGTTTTGTTAGCTACAGTTTACAGTTTGGGTTGCATATAGATTCATTAACATTTGGGTGTAAATGCAATGCACCTATTAATGCACATTTTAGGATGATCAAGTTTTAAAAAAAACTAATGTTAACATTTAATAAATGCTGCAGTTACGCTACAGCTTCACTTACATGAAATAGTCTTTCACTTTGCATGTTATCAAGTGTTGTCTATTTCTATTTAGCCTAAGGTATTTGTCCTCTGGGTTTGCAGATGTTTCTCTAATTAAATTTGGTGGAAAACACACATGGGCAAGTCTGCGTCAGTATTGTTTTCACTCTCTTATCTCACTGACGTGTAACAGGTACTACACAGCGAGCAAATGTCTCTGGCACGTGTGAGTAGATCCAGCGGTAGCGAATGTTTAGTGACCCGTTCATAGCATCTGATGTCACGTTCAATTGTTTATGATACAGTCTGCTGATAGCATGTAGCGTCAGATGCTACATAATCCACCAGCTCATTTCACACACGCACCGCAGCCCCGAACCCGACGAGATTGTAATATTCTATAGCACTT